>NW_012118487.1:5541886-5566349 GCF_000951035.1 Colobus angolensis palliatus | reverse complement strand
TCTTCTTCTTCTTCTTCTTCTTCTTCTTCTTCTTCTTCTTCTTCTTCTTCTTCTTCTTCTTCTTCTTCTTCTTTTTCTTCTTTTTTTGAGACAGAATCTTGCTCTGTTGACAGGCTGGCATGATCTTGGCTCACTGCAACCTCCGCCTCCTGGGTTCAAGCAATTCTCTTGCCTCAGCCTCCCGAGTAGCTGGGATTACAAGCGCCCACTACCACGCCCAGCTAATTTTTGAATTTGTAGTAGAGACGGGGTTTCACAATGTTGTCCAGGATGGTCTCAATCACTTCACCTCGTGATCCACCTGCCTCAGCCTCCCAAAGTGCTGGGATTACAGGTGTGAGCCACCACGCTGAGACTCTTTCTCCTTCTTTATAATCAAATTCCAGTGACCGCCTGATCCTTCAAGACATCACTCACATATCTTTTCTTCTGGGCTTCCTGTCCTGCATGTTCTCTTCCACTACTCTTCTATGAAGCTTCTGACATGTCTCTTCTAAACAAATATCTCATCATTTTTCGGAGCTGTATGGCTCTCTCCTCCACCCAACCCTGAGAGTTTAACTCAGGGACTGGCAAACCTTTATGGTAAAGGGTCAAATAAGAAATACTTTTGGCTTTGTGGGCCCTGTGATCTCTGTTGCAACTACTCATCTGCTCAAAAGCAGCCATAGACGAGATGTAAGCAAATAGGTATGGCCATGTTCCCATAAAGCTCTTTATAAAAACAAGTGGCCAGATTTGGCCTGGAAAGTACAGTTTGCCAACCTCTTGCCCTGCTTGGACAAGGACACAGTCTTCTTGCTATTATTATATAATAGATAAAGAATGTTCATTAGAGAATAAATCCCTCAAAAGTCAATTCCTATTGACTTCTTCCACAACCTTTCCTTGACAGTCATGGACACAGCAGCATTTTTCAACTTCTGAACATCTGCAAGTACTTGGTATCCAGATATCTCCTCATATTACTCTCGCCATCATTGTGTGATATTCGCTTAATGCTGCTATGATGAATTAGGGCTGATTTACATCATTTCCAGAGTCTTTTGTTCTAAAATCCTATGGGTCACTTCATTGTCTTGTACTGCCACCGACTTGTATATTTTTGGGTTTTCTTCACTTCAAATAAATTATAAGCTTCTAGAAAATAAACCATATCTAATTTTTCTTGGGATTGCTAAAATGCCTTATATAGTGCTTTTGTCATAATATTCATTCATTTATTCATGTAACACGTATTTGTGGGACAATATGTGGCACAAACATAAAAATAAGCAAAACGAAAATGGCCCCTGTTCCAGTTAAAGTCAAAGTCTAGTGAACTAATGATTGTGTCATCATAAATTGAGATAAAAATATCTGAAAGAAAGTACATAATTTTTAAACAACATTTCACAAAGAAAGCAAACAAATACCGGGCAGGTAGAGGAAGGAAGGGCAGGAAAGGCTTCCCTGAGGAAGTAATGCTTGAATCAAGATCCATTTATTCAACCAATTCAGTACACATTATTTGCCAGGCATTATTCTAAGCACTTGGAATACAGTGGTGATCTAAGCAGACAGAAGTTCCTGCCATGGTGGAGCTTGTTTTCTAATGGGAGCTGAAGAGTAAGTAAAAATTAGATTGAAAGGAAAAAGGGGTTGAATAACATTCCTGAAAGAAAGAACCACATGCACAAGGATCCTGGGTGGGAGGGGGCATGGCACCGTCCCTGCAGTGGCCCATCCCACTGCAGATGGGGGCTTGTTGAGGTGTGGCCTCATAGGTAATGTAATCATATAATTTATTCTCTAAAGCAGAACACTCTTGACAGTAAATAAGGCATTATGAATCATTACAACAAGCAAAAACTGGTATAGTTCCAGCAAATTGGATATATGAGCCTGGGCAAGGTAGCGAGACCTCATCTCAACTAACAACAAAAGTAAATATATAAATAAATCAGTCCATGCCTGTCGTCCCAGCTACTTGGGAGGCTGAGGATCACTTGAGCCCAGGAGTTTGAGGCTGCAATAAGCGGTGATTGCGGCACTGTACTCTAGTCTAGGTGGCAGAGCAAGACCCTGTCTCAAAAAATAAACAAAACAGCCGGGTGCAGGGGTTGACACCTGTAATCCCAGCGCTTTAGGAGGCCGAGGTGGGCGGATCATGAGGTCAAGAGATGGAGACCATCTTGGCAAACATGATGAAACCCCATCTCTACTAAAATGCAAAAAATTAGCCAGGCATGGTGGTGTGCACCTTTAGTCCCAGCTACTTGGGAGGCTGAGGCAGGGGAATCGCTTGAACTTGGGAGGTGGAGTTTGCAGTGAGCTGAGATCGTGCCACTGCACTCCAGCCTGGATGACAGAGTGAGACTCTGTCTCAAAAGCAAAAACAAAAACAAAAAAACAAAACTGGACATACGAGTATCTCACTCATAGGCCACATAAAGATTTTAATGTGACCACAGTGACATTTTTTAAAACAATCCTCTCACTGCTGTGGAAAATGATCTGGAGAGGAACTGTGTCAACGTGAAGAGGCCGGCTGGTATGCTACTGCAGACGTCCAAGTAATAGAGCAGTGTGGCCTGATCTAGGAGGTAAGGAACAGAGGAAATAGAGAAAGAAAGGAATAAATTTTAGAGGTATTTCAGAAGCAGTTTTAACAGGACTCGGGTGATATTAATTATTAGTGGTGGAAATGAACGGAAGAAAGCATGGGGTGAAGTAGAATGGGAAGGTCATGCTGGAAGAAAGAGAGAGTTTATATAGAGATTCAGGTGCCAAGACCTACCCTTGGCACCAGCCACTAAGCCAGGGAGTATTTTGAGAGCTGGTCTTGATGAATCTGAAGATTGCAGCAAACACACCAAATGTCCATTAGTGATAATAGTAAGAGTATAACTGAGGCTTTGACACGGGAAAGAGGCTGATAGAGCAAAGTACTCCCCAATGGACAATGAGTAATAATTTGTGCTTTTGTCAACATTGCTGGCAGACTTTGTGTACTTTTAGGGAAGCAGAGGTTTTCATGCAAGAAAAAGGATGAAGAGCAAGGGGGTGTAGGGTAGCTTGATATTGAAAATTCAATATTAGGTGCTGGAATACCAGAGTCAAGAGTAAAGAGTTATAGGAAGTGACAACCAGACCAGCAAATAAGAGAGCAAGAGCCGTGATTTGTGGACACTGATGTTTCAGAGAGACATTTAGCTGAAATACGCAACCAGGACTATATCTGGAAGCTGAGTTAATACATAATTCAGAAACCACCTTAACTCACCGCGCTTTTAAATGAGATGTTGAAATCGTTGTCCAGCACTAGTGCAGAGTTGATTCTTCGTCAGTCATTTCTCTGGCCAGCACATGCTGCCCAGATGGGAGAATCTCGTTTCATTCTGAGAGCTTTCAGTCAACCTGATTGCATTTGACCGGGGAGGTCTCAGTAAAGATGTCACTTCCCCCTTTACCCTCGGGCTGAGTCAGCAAGGAAAGCAAAAGAAACTGAGTAACCAAGGCTCTTGACTACATGTCAAGCATCCTTTGCCCCTTCCTCCCACGGCTTCATGCAACTCCACTGTTAGCCAATTATTGTACCCCCTTGTCTAGGAGTACCCATTTACAGAATTGTTAGATGTAAAACAACCCACTCGTCTTAACCATGCAGAAATACTGAAGAAGGAAAAGGAGCTTGCATAGTGAGCTCTGTGTGTGTGTGCATCTCTTCTTGCAATATGCTGATCATCAATCACCTCTGCCTAACCCACATTTCAAAACTCCTTGCAAATAAGGATGTGGAAATAGTTCCACCTGAGGCCAGATGTGAAATTCAGGTTGGGACTCGGGGCTGTAAAATATTGTACCTTGACTTCTTTCAAAATCAAAATATTCATTATGCAGCCATTAAAAAAGATGTTATAGAAATATATTTCAAGACATTGGAAGATGTTCATGATAAATTATTAAATCAAATACTAGATTATAAAAGAATGTGCTCTGTGTAATTCAATTTCTATTTTTAAAACAGGTGTAGAAAGGACTTGAGTGTAAAGTGAAATCTTAAAGGTAGTGATCTCTAGGTAGTGAAACGGGTAATAATTTTTGTTTTTATGTTTAGATTAACAACATTGTTTAAATGTTTTCAGTAACAGGTACTACTTGTGTTATAAAAGTATATGTACTTTTAAATGTACTATCCAACATTCATAAACATGCATGGAAGCCTCACTATATTATCATCCATCCAATGAAACAGGGGTATAACCTGGCCGCTCTCGTGTAATGACAGAACATTCAATTCAAAGTTGGGCAGGCCAGGCATGGTGGCTCACACCCGTAATCCCAGCAGTGTGGGAGGCAAAGGCAGGAGGATCACCTGAGCCCAGGGGTTCAAGACCAGCCTAGGCAACATAGGGAGACCTCGCCTTTATAAAAAATTAAAAATTAGCTGGGCATAGTGGCATGCGCTTGTGGTCCCAGCTAATTTTTAGAAGGTCAGAAGGTTGAAGTGGGAGGATCGCTTGAGCCCGGGATGTCAGGCCTGCAGTGAGCCGTGATGACATCACTTCACTCCAGCCTGGATGACAGAGTGACAGCCTGTCTCAAAGAAAAAAACAAAGGAAACTAAGTATTGCTGCCTTGCTTTGCCACCTTTGGTAATTTAGGAGACATCACTGTGCCTCAGCTATCCCATCTGTAAAACAAGAATCATAATGGTCGCTAATTCTAAAGTTGTAAGAATAGATGAAAAAAATGCTTACAAATTGCTTAACATAGAGTAAGCTCCTGATAAATATTAGTTAATCTTATGATTACTTAGGTAATACTCTTGTGCCAAGAAGGTTCTAGAATTGAGTGTTATATTTTGTGGGTACCAAGTGCTTCAAAGAAGGATGTTTCAGGCCGGGTATGATGGCTCACACCTGTAATCCCAGCACTTTGGGAGACCAAGGTGGGTGGATCACGAGGTAATGAGTTCAAGACCAGCCTGGCCAATACAGTGAAACCTCATCTCTACGAAAAATACAAAAATTAGCCGGGCGTGGTGGCATATGCCTGTAGTCCCAGCTACTCAGGAGGCTGAGGCAGGAGAATCACTTAGACCCGGGAGGTGGAGGTTACAGTGAGCTAAGGTAATGCCACTGCAGTCCAGCCTGGGTGGCAGAGTGAGGCTCTGCCTCAAAAAAAAAAAAAAGAAGAAGAAGAAGAAGAAGAAAGAAGAAAGAGGAAGAAAGAAGAAGAAGAAGAAGAAGGCTGTCTCTAGTCAGGACCAATGTCAATGCCAAGCACATTGCAGAAGCAGTGGTTTTACGGGAAACTGTTAGAGAAAACCATTAGCCAGAGGGGCTGACATTTCCTGTCCCTTGCATGCAGTTATCCCACAGCATACCTGATACTTTTAAGTGACTTGGCTCCCTGTAGATTCTTGATCCATTCAATGCAGAAATTCTAGCACTGAACCTAGGGGGAAAAAAATGTTACTATTCCTGTGTCTTTTAGGTTATTCTGGGCACTGAACTGAGGCTTTCATATATGGAGTGACTAGATAACTTCAAGGATGGTAATTGGTGATAACAAAATCCTATTGACTGAGTCATTTTATTGGAACTAAACAGAGTTTGGGGTAGACATATATTTGTGGGAACATAATTTTACTTGCTTAGGGTTGTTTAAACATATACAAAAGTAGAGGGAATATTGTAATTGCCTTAGTTCATTCAAGCTGCTACAACAAAGTACTACAAACTGTGTGGCTTATAAACAACAGAAATTCATCTCTCATAGTTATGGAGGCTGGGAAGTCCAAGATCAAGGTGCCAGCAGATTCAGCTTCTGGTGAGGGGCTGCTTTCTTGTTCGTAGGTGGCACCTTCTCTCCATGTCCTCACATGGCAGAAAGAGCAAGGCAGCTCTCTAAGATCTCTTTTATAAGGGTACTAATTCCATTCATGACTCCATCCTCATGACCTAATCACCCCTGCCAAAGGCCCCACCTCTTAATACCATCATCTTGGGAGTCAGAATTTCAACCTATGAATTTTCAGGGACACAAACATTCAGACCATAGCAATAACGAACATTCATGTACTCACCACCCAGCTTTTGCAATTATCAACACACATACAATATTGAAAAACACACATATTAATTGACAAATTTCAAAGCACAATTATATGATTTGCCCCTTTAGTTATCTGAGCTGAGAAAGCATGGGAGAAGTATCTGAGCTTAGCCCACTTGGCCAAGTCTTGCTTTTGACCTCAGCTGAAGCAGAACAGCTGCTACCTTCCTATTGTAATACACGGAGTTCCTAAATGCTGACATTGATAATCACCCAATACAAAACAATGAGATGACAACATGATGCCATGTGTGTTTTCAACACCAAAGGCATCTAGGAGCCTAGTTTTTCAAGAAATGCTAACGTGTAGACATGTCTATGAATATGTAGTACGCAATCCACTTCACTCTGCCTACTCTGAACAGCCTTTACTAAGGGGTATTTTATGTGGATTTTGTGTGATAGAGAAAAACGTGCCACTCCTTGGCAACGTAATATACTAGACCAGTTCTCTTTTTCTGAGATGTCAAATATCTACTTTATTATAGTGAGAAAGTGACAGTCAATTTAAATCAAAATTTATGGAGAACATTAGTAGCTGGAAGGACTTTGGCTAATCACTGTAATGTCCCCAACAAATGGTAAATGAAAGCATAAGGAAATTGAGTTAACACAAGTTAAAAGTTCACATACTTAAGGAATTATATTAGAAGACCTACAACTTAATTAAATTATCTGAAACTGCTCATTTAGCTTCTATTGTACTAGTGAACATTTATGCAATCTTACTGTTAGATATATATTAGGTAATAGGTTTGAATTGGGTCAAATTGGGAGAACCCTAATGAGGCAGAACAGGGGAAAGTTTAATCCATCATAAAGCATCATTCTGAATCTTTATATTGAATATTATTAGGCAGACATTTCCCTGGTTAGTTGGTTACTCTCTTATATCTATCATTCTGACATTTTGAATAATTGAAAAATCAAACAGGAACTTTGTACATGGAAAAAATAATCTGATGGAGAAGAAATGTGTTATTGATCACCTAATTTTTAATTTTTTTTCAGTCTTGCATTTGCTTTTTCAACTGTAAAAGTTCAAGAAGTGGTAAATATGCTGCATTTTAGATGTTAAAGGCATTGTGAACAGATTTGACACAAAAGATAATGTTATGAGATGCAAAACACAGAAATTTACATGTAAAATCGCATACTTAATATTTGTTTCTTTATTCTGAATACATTTAAGGTCAGTAAGTTCTTAAACCTGAGGTCTTAAGCTATAGAATTGTTTCTTTCAAAATACTTTTTAAAACACAGCGCAGGGTATTCAGTAACTGCATATACGTGGCACTTGTCTCTTTATGGCTACTAACTTAACCTTTTTTGAGAAGAGTTGTTCTCCATAACTGAGGTTTGCCACAGATTACATGTGTATGGACTCTTCCTGGGAAGATCTGTAGTAAATCCAGAATGGAGCTGTGCTGTCTTGCAGAGAACCCCAAAGCAGCTGTGAAGCTTTTGCTGCAGTTGAAAAAAAAAAAAAAAAAAGTTACCTTTAATTCAGTCCTTAGAAAACAATTTAGATGCCAAAGTGGAATTTTTTAAAGCCACAAGACTTTCGGGAAAATTCTGCTGTTTTTTTTCTCTTCTAAAGGAATTATATTGAAAAAAATAAATTATTTGCCATGATACTTGGTAACATACATGCACACACTAAGAAATGAGTAAGAAAAAACATGGCCTCCCGCAGACTCGTTTCTAGCTGCTTGCTGGGGGGAAGAAATAAGCTGCCTCCTCTCCACTGCATTTAGAGAATTAATTCTCATATGAAATGAAAGGCCCCGTCCAATCCTATTTCACGGTAGCTTTGAGTGCTTGACTGTACCCAAGCAAAGGGCATTACTTGATTGTTCACTGTTGACATCACTTTACACCAGAAGGTGGCAATTATTTTAATAATCACACTAACAAATCTGTTTTGCCTTCAGATTAGATTTTTAGAGATAGTGTTCATTTGATTCTTGTCAAGAAGATGCCTTTTAAAACCAGTAGCATTCACTTACAGATTTATTTCTCAAGGTGGTTTTTCATTCCCACTAATTGGCTAAAATATTGCACCTCTTTTAGAATATAAGCTGCAGAGTTTGTATATTTCTCTTTATTAAACCTTATTTGTTGACCTGAAACAATTAAAAGGATGCTATTTAAGATGACAATGGAGATGAAGTGATATCATGATACAGTATAAGTAGACACCGACTATCATTAAAAAATAAAGAATGCACTTCATTTTTATTTACAAGGAAAACTGGTGAAGAATTTCTTCGGTTGACCATGACATCTTAGAAATGTAGTGGATTAATAAGATTTATGTCGATACACAATGAAAAATCTTTCACGTATAAATCACAAGGCATTTATGTCTAACTTACCTCACAAGGTGGCAAAATCCCATAAATTCCTCAATTAAAACTGAGTGGAAGATAATAGCCTTCTTGAAGCCCAGCAGTTCACAGAAAGCCTATCACCCTTCTGAACCATATGACAAAATGCACAGAAACATCCAAAATACCAATACACTGGAACTGCCTGAGAATGCATCTCCTAAGACAATTTTCCAAAATCTGTCATCTGAACACTGTTTGCCATCCATAAAGAAAGAGGAAGAGGAAGGGGAGGTAGAGAATAATGTTGGCTCTGTGAAACCGCAGCATTCTTTCCAGATGGTCTCTTTTTCCACAGCTTAGGTTACCTACATGACAAAAGGATAAGAGGCCAGGGGTGAGCACTCTTTTTTTGTAAAACTGAGAACTCCAGACATTTGTCATCCAGAAAAAATGCCTGCCTCTCAGCAGGATAGATTTTTAAAAATTTTTCTCAGTGCCTTTCTCTAATTGGGCTTCCTCAGCTTTTCACACATCCTTTCCCTGAACAAGTCCACAAAAGCCAAAGTTCTCCTGCACCTAGTCACCAATGGCAGGCCCATAAATCACAAGAAATCACACAGGATTTTTTTTAACATTATGCAATTGATGCCTATAATGTGGGAAAACATTTTATAATATATAACATATTAAAGCAATAGGAAATAGCATGTCAGATTTCTCATTAGTAAATTCTAATAATGGCTAGCATAAAAATGTGCCTATCTATTAATATTTTTTCTTCAATTCACATTTAAAAGAAAAATACTGCAGTGTATTAGTATCCGTGCAATACTCATGTAGGAATTTATTACACCAAAGTGATCTGGCGCCTTAACTAGCATGAGCAATATAAAAATTTAAAGATAGCTGAATGCTCATTCTTTAATTTTACTAAAATAATGAAAAACATATATTATTTGAGCTTACAAAACATGTAAATACAAATTCAAATGGAGCATATATTTTCTACATATATATTGCATTTTTCTACTCAGTATTAAAAACCATTTCTCTTTTTATGCGTTGCTTTCTTTTGTCCTCTAAAAAGAAAGAGAAATATGAAGCTTAAAAATCATCCACTAACTCTCATATTAGGAAACTCTTCCTTTTACCTTTGAGGAATTATTATGAGTTGTAATTTAAGCAATAACTTGTAAATTTTGACGGCATAAGAAGCCCGTGAATAGTTGCTCTTCCTTTGAAAAGGGCTGACGCTAAAAGTTAGGGTATTTGAGGGGTTTTGTTGGGTTTGGGGGGACTATTTAGATGTAAATATTAAACTATTAAAATAGGACTTTGAGCAAGAATTCATAACAGGGTATAATGTCTTTTACCTCCCAGCTACCAGTCTGACCCTGGCTCAGGCCTCCGGAAGAAGCCACTTGCTAGTCACAGACTTTCTTGCACCCAGACACGGCATCTCAGACACTGCACACATTAACAAGTCACCCTCAAAACCTCTATACAATGCAAGAATACAGCTAAGACAACAATACCCAGGTACTAACATCGCAAATTCTAAAAAGCTCTTCATATTAAAAAGAAAAAAAAAAAAAGAAAAGGAAACATTTGCCTCTGTGTCTCTTCTTGCTACATGTATCTGTCCTCATGTGCGGACCCTTTAATATTCGATGAGAAAACGGGAGAGGAAGCTATGATAGAGGAAGAGAAGTGGAGAGAAAGCTGAAATATATCCATTTGTTTTCTTTCAAATTCATTTTATGGGCTTTTTGTAGGAAGGTGTTTTTTTCTTGATGTTTTACTTTATTTCTGGCATCAACTATGTTTGAGTTTGCTTTTGAGTAAGAAAGATTGAAGGGCAGATGAAAAGCCAGATGCAGTAGTAGGCTAATGGAATTAGGTAATAGTTGCAAAAACCTGCTTAATCTTTTGTTTTCTTTTTGGTATGAGCATGTTTAGAAATAAAATGGGTCCCTAAATCACAGATTATGGCTCTGGGGAATGTAAAAGACATCTTTTGAATATAAAGAACACTGCACTGACAGGCAGGAGGCCTTGGGAAGTACCAACTTTGCCAATTGCTCACTGAGTATTTTTTGAACAAGTCTTACTACCTCCAGACCTTGATTTTTTTTTTTATCTCTGAGATTATTCTAACATTGTATGTGAATATTTTGAGTTCTTATTAAAGCGTGTTTGGTCCAAGGAAGACATATAATGACACTTTTTCGATCATTGTGTTTCACAAATTCGGAACAGAATAGATCACCAGACACAGATCTGGGCACAAATCCCCTGAACTGATCACACAAACACATTCTGAGTCTCTTCCTGTCCGTGGGCTTGCCGGAGCTCCTGGGCTACAGGAAAATGACTCCCAGGATTGAACTCAAAGGATGCAAGTAAACACTTACTAATTAAAAGAAGGGTTCATTGTACGCTGATTTACAAAATACATTAATTCCTACAAGCTAAGTCTGTTTTCATTCAGAGTTAATGTGGGCCAATAGATGAAAAATTGTTTTAAAACTGAAACAATAAACTTTTGGGGGAACAAACAAAACCCTTACTGTGTCCAACTTGTACTGAAGGGAAATTCCTCTTCATTGGACAAAAATGAAGGCACATGGTATACCAGGAGATTGTTTAGTGCTTGATGTCAATGAATCAGGAGCATCAGAACTATTTTTCTTGTATTAAGCTTTTAGGCTGTGTTGTGCCAACTTGCATGGGTTGAAGACAGCATTAATATTAATGAAGGATGGAAGTCTGAGAGGCAGTGACTCTCACTTCCCCACCCCCACCTTGCTTCCTTTCATGCTAAATCCATTAGTATAGATGGATTGACATTAATAAAGAAGAAGGACAGAATAGCTCTCCATTCGGGGACACTTTTACTTGACCCTTGGCACACGTTGCCCATACATGGCCACAAGACATTTGACCTACTCAATGGCATTTATTCATTCATTTATTTATTCTCTGTGCTTCAAACCAATTTCTCCCTAGGTACCTTACACTTCTTACACTTAGAATGTATTAAAAAGTTAAAATCTCTGACAAGGAGTACATCAGAAAGAACTTGAGGACAGAGTCTGTCATTCATCTTTGTAACCCTTGGGAGCTTTAGATCCAGCTTTGCACAGTGTCTTCTACACAGTAGGCGCTACAGAAATGCTCCCTGAATGAAACTGAATTTAATTGCATTGTCAAATTCTAAACTGTTTCATGTAATCTTATTATAACCTTCTTATCACCTCCTAGTAATAAGACACATACCTTAAGATTTATACATATTCACACACATATTTCTAAAAATAATTTTACTCAAGTGAATCCAAGCAAAACATACAGTGAATGTTTCTATAAAAGCTAGATATTGAGTACTTTAAGTCTTATATTTACAAATGATTTTCATTATGGGTACGAAAATAAGCACAGGGCTTTCTGGATCATTACAGAAATTTGGGTTAAAACGATACCATATAGCTAGAAGGGAGCATGCAGGTCATCTGATCCTGTGGTCTTCAAAGGATATTCCCTGTCACCCAGTGGTTCCCTCAAGTACTTCCAGGGCTACCAAGAGGCAGGAAGGCAGATAAAGTGGTACAGGCAGCGTCAAAGGCACTCAGCTTTCTCCCCAACCTTTCAACAGAGAAAATGCATTTCATAATATATGCGGCTTCTCTATACAAATGTATTTGAATGACAAATGTCCACTGCTTTAAAATAATTAAAGCACAATCTTTAATTTTTTTAAAAAAGAGAGAGAACCACACTTTGGGAGGCCAAGGCGGGCAGATCATGAGGTCAGGAGATCGAGATCATCCTGGCTAACACGGTGAAACCCCGTCTCTACTAAAAACACAAAAAATTAGCCGGGTGTGGTGGTGTGCACCTGTAGTCCCAGCTACTCAGGAGGCTGAAGCAGGAGAATCACTTGAACCCGGGAGGTGGAGGTTGCGACGAGCCAAGGTTGGGCCACTGCACTCCAGCCTGGGTGACAGAGCCAGACTCCATCTCTTAAAAAAAAAAAAAGAGAGAGAGGGAGAGAGAAACAAAGCAAAGGACTGAACATTTATGTCTCTTCAAAATTCTTTCATGTGTTGAAATCTTAACCCACAAGATCATATTAGAATGTGGGGTTTTGGAAGGTAATCAAGTCATGAAGGTGGAGCTCTTAATGAATGGGATTAGCACACTTAAAATTAGTCCCTCAACCCTTCTACAGTGTGATACGGCTCAGAAGACAGTGGTCTATGCACTGGGAAGTGGGGCCTCACCAGACCCTGGATCACTTGGCGCCTCAACCTTGGGCTTTCCAGCCCCCAGAACTGTAAGAAAGAAACTTCTGTTGTGCATAACCCACCCAGACTACAGTATTTTGTTATAGCAGCCTGAACAGATGAAAACAACCATTTTACAAAGAGGTAATCTTAGACGTAGAGATTTTCTGTCATTTTGTTAAGTTCATATCACATAGCCATGTGTGCCGAAAATCAGGTCTCCTGACTCCTGATCCAGTCACAGCTTACCTAGGTAACAGAGAAAAGGTAAGAGAAAGAGAGTTTCTTAGATTAGAATGGGTATGTCCCAACCTAAATCTTTACAGCTACAACCACAGGGACTCAAAAGAAACTAAAAATCAACCAAAAATCAATTAAGGTGCTAACATTGACTTACACTCCCTGCTAGCCACAATAATTAACAGGAGACTAATACCTAATGAGGATTTATTGATGTTTTTAAAAAAACTATTGGACTCTCTCTCATGTAACAGATGACAGTATTTTTCTGTTTCTAACCCCTTTGGCTTTTGAGAAATATACATAATCACTGGGCTGCTTCAGGATACCAGGTCCTGGGTATAGTGCATCCATTGTGTCCAAAAGAAACATAATATTTGCCTAATTTATAATTATATCTTTCAATTTGATGTTAATTGCACATGAGATTCTATTTTCATCAATCACTGTTTTTCTATTTATCAATGTCACATTACTAATTATTAGGAGATTTTTACCAATGCTACCAAATGTAAATATAGAGTATTAGCTATAAGTATCTTTGAGGAAAAGACACAGTGTATTGCTTTGTAGTAAAGTTTACTACTTTTAATATGCATATTCATAAAGCCCGTGTTGACTCAGTTCATATAATTCCTGGACTACAACAAAAAATATAATAATTATTTTCATTATGAGCCAACTGAAATCTCCTTAGACTTGAAAAGGTTTAGTATCTGAAATTATTTATTTGATAAGCAGGCTCATGCTTTTGAACTCTTCAAAACTGCTCAGTGGTAACAGACTTCAAATTCTGTATATAATATGCAAAGGTTAATTCACCTTTTCTCAAGGTGACATTATTTTAAAGACAGTGAAGAAGTACTTTTAAATAAACACAACCGGAGTCTCTGGGAATATGTAAGGGCGTGCTTTTACAATTGATAAGCAAAAGCAATGATGTTTGGCAACAGACCACCCCATAGTGGGAACTGCTTTCCAGCCTGGTTTTTGTCAGACCAGCAGCTGCTCCGTCAGTCAATTAGTGACCAGGAACAAAATGCATTTTTTAAAATCAATTAGCAGCCCCTCCAACTGAATAAAGATCCCTGGATATGCTTTTCATCAACAAAACAAGAGCCAGGAGTGAATAAAGCTAAGGAGATCATAAATTCTTGGAAGTACAGTCCTAAAACCTGAGACAGCCATACAGAGGTTAACAGGTCGGACCATGCCCTCGGCAGGACTCCAGTAACTCACTCCAGGCAGACAAGAACCATATATATACATGTACATATATACATGAAATGTGTGTGTAGGTTCAGAGAATGAGATTTTCCATTATTTCTCAGTAGCTCATCTTCCTAACAACCTTCACTGAAAGGAAGCCATTGGTATTCAGCCTCTATGCCACATTTAGCCCTAGAAATGCAATCATGTGCCATCCCAAGGTGGATCGTAGAATGGCTATTTATTATCTCCCATAAAATCATTTGTAATTCTAGTATTAAACATCCTTTCTGTCTTCTCTAGAGAAATAATAACCATTTATTTAATCTTTCTTCTTAGGTTTGATCTTCTAATCCCTTTGTCCTACTTCTAAAATGGTACTGTTATCCTAAATCTCATTTTCTTGGCACAATAGTTTGTATATATTAGATGCTTTAACAATATTGAGTTATAAAATTATGATTTCCCCTTGTAATAACACATTGAGTATTTGAAGACAAAGATATAAAAGCTCCCAGTAAACACGTATCAGTTGACCGAGTTTCAGAATGGAGAAAAGTAGAAAACGTAATTCCCACTCAATAGAAAGAAAGGCAAGAGTCCGCCCTTAGAGCCAACAGGCTGATGTGTACTTACTGCAAGCATGGCAGGCCAATTTAAGAAGAGCAGCCAAAAGATAACTAGAGCTTGCAAAACAAGTTCCAATAAACAATCCAATAAAGCAAAAGTATACTAGGGATATAAACTGAAGAAATGTACTGCCAGGAAGGAGTTGCAAGGGTGAAAGGGCAAAGGGGATGCTGAGGTGACCTAAACATCAGTGATCCCCGGAAACAAAAGCAACCCCTAGAGCTGAGGTAGCCAGATGGTGGTAACTGTAGAAAGTACCTTGCAACCTGAGGCCAGGCAAACTAAAGGAAAGAGATGAGGTTTTGAGATCTAGGAGCTCAAAGGAGGAGACCTGTGTACCTGGTTCTCAAACCTTTGAGATAAAGCAGCACACCGGTGGTTTGGCCAGGAAAAAGCAGGATGGCTGGTGATGGTGCCTCTGAGGGGCACCTCCTAGCTTGTGCTGAGAATGTCAATGAAGCTTGATAGGGAGCCTTGGCTCTCTTCTAATAATAGGTGGTTGCTAACAAGATCTAGACATAGAGGGTCTTTTTGCCTTCTCCCTGCCTTCTAATTGTCTACCATTTGCAGAAACTTACAAGAAACCAATTGCATGGGAGCATGAGAAATGTAGTTTGCAGACTTCTACCCCTAGCATCACCAAGCAAAATAAAGAAGGGTGAGCTTGAGGCTGAGAGACAATTGATAAATAACCAGCACACATGTGTGTCATTCCAGGTTGATAGCTGTGCATCAGTCCTGTGACCTGGCAGTTGGGAGAGTTAAATAGATTACTACATTTTTGAGCAGGCACAAGAACATGAAGAATAAACTACAAGGCCGGGCACAGCAGCTCACGCCTGTAATCCTGACACTTTGGGAGGCCAAGACGGGTGGATCACTCGAGGTCAGGAGTTCATAACCAGCCTGGCCAACATCGTGAAGCCCCACCTCTACAAAAAATACAAAAATTAGCCAGGCATGGTGGCACACACCTGTAGTCCCAGCTTCTCGGGAGGCTGTGGTGGGAGAATCACTTGAACCTGGGAGTGTGCAGTGCATTGCCCTCTAGCCGGGGCAACAAAGGGAGACCCTGTGTCAACAAAATAAATAAATAAATAAACAAACTACAGGGCAAGCATGGTGGCTCATGCCTATAATCCCAGAGCTTTGGGAGGCCAAGGTGGGTGGATTGCTTGAGCCTAGGAGTTCAAGGCCAGCCTGGGCAACATAACAAGACCCCATCTTTGCAAAATATTTAAAAATTACTCTGGTGCAGTGGCATGCACCTATTGTTCCAGCTACTTGGGAGGCCGAGGTGGAAGGATCGCTTGAACCCAGCAGTTTGACGCTGCAGTGGCCATGATTGTGCCTCTGCACTCCAGCCTGGGCGATAGAGCAGGACCCTGACTCAAAAATAAAAATAAACATCACTATATAAATAAATAAAAGAATAAGCTGGCATCTTCCATTAGAGATTTTTTTCTGCCTGATTGGTGTTTTAGGCAATCACAATTTCAATTCCCATGGGTAGAAATGAAACTTTAGTCAGTACAAAATATTAATATAATTCACTAAAATTTAAGGTTAAGGTAGAAATCCTCTCATCTACATAAAGGCTTTTCAAGTACATAGGACCCTGTGAGGATTGGCTGAGGATAGGCAAGATTCAAAGTTAAGTGTGTCTGATTCCTCCATGCCTACCTAAGAATCCCCACTTCTAGTCCACTGTGTGCCCAGAAGCTGGACCCCTACCAGTGTCCCAACTCCAAAGTTATCTCATGTCCACCTCACCCTTCTCTCTTAATGTCACTTGACTATCAGTTAAGAAAACCAAAATCTCTCTGAAAATAATTCACTCCAGTGTGTGAGTCACCGATTACTCCCCCTTAACCATTCCAAAGATACCGGTGTCTTTAAAGCACGCTAGTCACCTCCAAATTAATCCTTTATCGTTAGAATTTTAGAAAGGAGGATATTTGGAAGCAATGGGATCTCACTCTGGACTTGCGGGACAATTGAAGAGGTTCTCATGAATTACTGAGACGGGAAGTTTATTCAAAGCTCTTAGAAAGATGGTGGCAGGAGCAATACAGTTTTTCAGTCCCTCTGAGACCACACATCAAAGGAGACAGAACAACTAGATTCCCAAACCAGAATTCCCTAGACAACATTTGTGACAAAGCTAGATGATAACATGTCCACACAAATCAGAGTACAGGTAGGTGGGGGCAAACCACCAGTAGCCAAAAGAACTACGTGATAGGAACACCTGTGCAGGAGGAGGCAGAGTGCAGAGACAGGTGGCGTCTGAGAAGCCAGGGAACATGAGCCCCCATAGAGCCAACATGCAAACTTCCACTTGCAGGAAAGCATGATTCATTTGAGAAGAACAGCTAAAATGGGGAGGGTTTTGCCAATCCAGTACCAGGTGAGTGCAAGGGGCCCAGAAAGGCTACGAAGGGGCTGAAATAGTCTAGCCACTAGGAGTACTCAAAAACCACCCACCAGGGCTCACTTCCACGACAGCGTCCTCCAGGGCTGAGTCATCCATGGTGCACTGTAGACCCAATGTCAGGGGCCCACAGTACTTTTAGGAAACCATGAAAATTTTCAATTTCTTTTAAAATCAAAAGAGAACAATGCACTTCTAGGTCAAAGAAAATGTTTTAATATATAATAGATTTGCCCTTATATTCAATGCAGTTGTAAAATATAATTTTTAACATTTTTAATAGCAGAAGGAACCTACAGAGGCCTAGGACCCACAGAAATCACAGTGAAGCCCTGGGCCCCACACAGCGCAGAAATAGTGGGCAGTGGAGTCAACACTGAGCAGGACAGAGACAAAAGAGATGAAGTCACCGACAGGAAGAGGGCTTGAAGAGAGACAAGAAGTCTCAGAGAGCAAGCTGTCATACTCATGAACACTACAGAGGAGCAACAGAAGAGGGAGCTCTGTGAAGTTAGAACAGCTACCCCGAAGCCAGACTCATTCTTTTTTTTTTTTTTTTTTTTTTTGCACCGGAGTATTGCTCTGTTCCCTAGTCTGGAGCGCAGTGGCGCCATCTCAGCTCACTGCAACCTCCACCTCCCGGGTTCAAGCAATTCTCCCGTCTCACCTTCCCGAGTAGCTGGGATTATAGGCACATGCCACCATGCCCGGCTAATTTTTGTACGTTTTTAGTAGAGATGGGGTTTCATCACGTTGGCCAGGCTGGTCTCGAACTCCTGACATTGTGATTCGCCCGCCTCGGCATCCCAAAGTGCTGGGATTACAGGCGTGAGCCACGGCACCCGTCCGGGATTTCCAATTTTTGTACGTTTTTAGTAGAGATGGGGTTTCATCACGTTGGCCAGGCTGGTCTCGAACTCCTGACATTGTGATTCGCCCGCCTCGGCATCCCAAAGTGCTGGGATTACAGGCGTGAGCCACGGCACCCAGCCAGCCAGCCTCATTCTTAAAGTTCAAGAAGACTAATTTCACATAGAAATGAACAACAGAAAAGTATTGAGGTCAAATCTCATACAATGTTATGATAAGAAGAGAACAAGTCATAGAATAATACCCCAACAGACAATGAAAGCACACTAGAAAGATGTGTCCTCAAAAAAGATCAAAACAGAAACCCACTATTTCAAAACAACCTAAGACATTAAGATAATGACATAATACATGAAAAAGCAACATGAATCAGAAATGGAAAAGTGCAGAAATGAGACGACAGGCTTCAGGAAAGAATCAGAAATTAAAGTAAAAATCATTTCAGAAATGAAGACTAAACCAGAAGGAACACTAGAACTTATAAACACAATAGATAATGGCTTACAAGAAATAGAAGGTTTAAAAAAAAAAAAAAAAGGAAATGTTTAAACATCTAAAATAAATAAATACACAAAAGGCATTCAAGAGAAAGTGACCAAAAGACAGGCAGATGCTGTCAAGTATGTGGAGAAAGAACACTAGTATGCTGTTGGTGGGGATGTGAATTTGTACAGCCACGTGGAAAACAGTATGGAGATTCCTCACAAAACTAAAAATAGAACTACCAAATGATCTGGCAATCCCACTGCTGGGTATATATCGAAAAGAAAGGAAATCAGTGTATCGAAGAGATACCTGCACTCCCATGTTTAATGCAGTACAATTCACAATAACCAAGATACAGAATCAACCTAGTACCCATCAACAGGTGAATGGATAAAGACAATGTGGTACACATTGGAATATTACACACATACACAATGGAATATTATTTAGCCGTAAAAAAGAATGAAATCCCGTCATTTGCGGCAACATGAATGGAACTAGAGGACATTTTGTTAAGTGAAATAAACCAGGCACAGAAAGATAAATATTATCTGTTCTCACTTATACATGAAAGCTTAAAAATTTGACCTCGTGGAGGTTGAAGTAGAGTGATGGTTACCAGAGGCTGGGAAGGGTATTGGGGACGGGAAGATAAAGAGGGACTGATCAATGGATACAGAAGTCCAGTTAGATAGAAGGAATAATACCTGGTGTTCAGTTAGACAGAAGGAATAATACCTGGTGTTCAGTAGCACAGTAGGATGACTATAGTTAACCATTTATTGTGTATTTCAAAATAACTAGAAGAGTGGAATTGAAAAGTTCCTAAAACAAAAAATATATAAATTCTTGAGGTGAGACTATCCCAGTTACCCTAATTTGATCATTAGATGGTATATGCTTGTATAAAAATTTCACATGTACCCTATAAATATGTATAACTATTATATGTCCATAAAAATTTAAAAATTAAAAAAGAAAGAGCTCAATCAATATTGAAGGAAAGAAAAGGAAATTTTTTAATGGCTAATATGAGTTTCCGAGTAAGAAAATAAAAAAAAAAAAACAGAATAAATATCCAGGCACGGTGGCACACGCCTGTAAGTCCTGTCTACTTGGGAGGCTGAGGTGGGAGGATTGCCTGAGCTAGGGAGGTCAAGACGACAGTGAGCCAAAATCATGCCACTGCACTCCAACCTGGGTGACAAAGCGAGACCCTGTCTCAAAAAAAAAAAAAAAAAAGAAAAGAAAAGAAAAAAGAAAAAGAAATGTATAAGATAAGTAAGGAATATTTTATATTAGGCAATAGCAAAAAAACTATCAATCACTACAAGGGTCATGCCATAAGGACGCAGAGGGAGTGAAGAAGGTCCCACACTCTAAAGACGGGACAAATTAAACTTCATTACTGATCATCATTATAACGCATTTAAAGCTATAAAATGTGTTTAAATCCATGGGTTTACAATGCTTTCTTTAAAATCTATTTCAGAAGATAGGAACCAATTTATCTTCAAACCTAGTAAATAAAGGAAAATAACCATATCAAATAGTAGCCAAATTGAAGAAGAAAGAACATGTCTATTTAAGTATTTAAACTAATAAGTGAAAAAGAAATGATAGAATTAGAATATCACTATTTTTGCAGCCACAAATGAATGAGTATATATTATGGATAATTAGCAGCAATGGATGCTAAACCCACAAGAAGTGAGACAATCAGATATTGTGCATCCTTTACCATCCTGCCAAAAATCATTACTGAAATGATGACTTGATGACTAAGCCAGGAGAAACACTAGAGCGTATAAAGACCACCTTTAGTCTTGCCAAAGGGATCAAACCTGGGTCTGATCCAGTCCCTGGATTCAGCTGCCAATTTGCAGGAAATTCGAAAGACAGAGGAACATGTTGAACTGCACGAAGAGTATCAATCAGCAAAATGCAGACTATGGGAAACTCTACAGGTTAAACAGCCCGAGTTCATCAACCTAATGGAGTAAAATGAAAGGGATGGTGGAGAAATCTATACATTAAAAAGAGACTTAAAGACATCCACTTTTGTCATGGGTAGGAGTAAACTGTATTTTGAGGAATGCACATCAGGGTGATAAAACTATGTTTTTAAAACCTCAAGAAAGTTATTAGTGTCCAAGTGAGGGTTATAGTTACTGTACTTACAGTGGGAGAGGGGGTTTGCAACTGGGACAGGGCTATGCGGGGATGGTTTCAGTGTGGCTGACAAGGTTCAGTCTCTTGACCTGAGTGGTGTCTGCCTTCTCATAATTTATTAAGCCATGCATGTGATTTCTATGTTTTATGTGTCTCTGTTTTTCTTTACAATGAAAATGGTTTAAAACTAATAAGCTCTTAGAGAAGCTTTTCCTTTTACTCTGTTACTTCTCCTCTTCCTGAAGTAACTTCTTTACCTCCATGTCAACAACTCTAGCCCTTCTGCGCCTCCCTCAGCTCTGCCCTCCAAAGTGTTTCTTCCTTGTTTGTTATGTTGGATGATCAACGCATATTAGTCACAATTACAGCCCAGGACATGATGCCTTGAGTGCTCCTCCGACCCCTTCTGAGAGAGTAGTTACCTGAGATTCTTCATATATAGGTCGCTATGCAGTGTTTCGTGGGTCTCTGCTACTCTACCCTAGTTGATAGAACTGGGGATTGGTAGATTTACTCAACATATATTTATTAAGCAGCGAATATCATGTGTTATAAATGAACAAAATAGACTAAGACCCTTCTCTCCTGGGTCACCCTGGCATAGGTTGGCCCCGTGCCCCATGCAGGCCAGGAAAGGCCCAAGGAGTATCTAAACATCATCATCATCATCACAGCGAACACTTACTGCTTACCTACTATGTGCCAAGTTCTGAGCTAAGCACTTTAACACCATTGTCTCTTGTTTGGTTCCAGCACCAACTCATTGAATTAGGAATTAACGCTATCTTCAGTTTACCAAAGGGAAAAAAAATGAAGACCCCAAAATTTGCATAACTTGCTTTAGTTTATGGAGCTAATAAGTGCATCTAGACCTGGAATTCAGACCCTAAGCAAACGTCCAACCTAGAACTGAAACAATTTAACAGGAAAAAAAAAATCCCAAACAATCCAATTTTTAAATGGGCAAAAGATCTGAATAGACATCTCTCAAAAGAAGACATACAAATGGCCAACAGGTATATGAAACAAAAAAGCTCAACATTACTAATCATCAGAGAAGTGCAAATCAAAACCACAGTGAGATATTAGCCCATTCCAGTTAAAATGGCTTTTAAGAAAAAGATGAATAATAACAGATGCTGGAGAGGATGCAAAGAAAGGGGAACCCTCATACATTGTTGGTGGGACTGTAAATTAACACACCCACTATGGAGAACAGTATGAAAGTTCTTCAAAAATCTAAACAGAATTACCCTATGATCCAGAAATCCCACTGCTAGATACATACCCAAGAGAAAGGAAATCAGTGTATCATAGAGATATCTGTATTCTCGTGTTAACTGCAGAACTATTCACAATAACCAAGACATGGAATCAACCCAAATGTCTATGAAAGGATGGATAAATAAAGAAAATAGGGTACATATACACAACGGAGTACTATTCAGCCATAAAAAGCATGAAATCTTGTCATTTGCAACACCACTGATGGAAGTGGGGGTTATGTAAAATAAGCCATGCACAGAAAGACAAATGTCACATGTTCTCACTCATATGTGGAATCTAAAGTTGATCTCTTTGAAGTAGAGGGTAGAATCGTGGTAACCAGAGGCTGAGAAGGGTAGTGTGAAAGGGGAGATAAGAAGAGGGTGGTTAATGGGTCTGAAAATTCAACTAGATGGAAGGAATACAATCTAGTGTTCAGTAGCACAATAGGACAACTACAGTTAACAACTTATTGTATATTTCATAATAACTAGAAGAATATAATTGAAATGTTCTCAACACCAAAAAATGATAAATAGGTGAGGTGATCAATATTCCAATTACCCTGATTTGATTGTTACAGATTGTATGCTTGTATAAAAATTTCACATGTACCTCATAAATATGGGTACAACTCTATGTTTTTTGTTTGTTTGTTTCTTCTTCTTTTATTTTTATTTTTATTTTTTTGGACAGACTCTTGCTCTGTCGCCCAGGCTGGAGTGCCGTGGGGTGATCTCAGCTCACTGCAACTTCCACGTCCCGGGTTCAAGCAATTCTTCTGCCTCAGCTTCCCAAGTAGCTGGGACTACAGGTGCGTGCCACCACACCTGGCTAATTTTTTTTGTATTTTAGTAGAGACAGGGTTTCACCGTGTTTCCCAGGCTGGTCTCAAACTCCAGGGCTCAGGCAGTCCGCCCACCTTGGCCTCCCAAAGTGGTAGGATTACAGGCGTGAGCCACCATGCCCTGCCATGTGTGTGCACAACTCTTATGTGTCCACGAAAATTTAAAATTAAAAAATTAATTTAAAACACTTCAAAACCCAAGACCTTAAATGTGATCACTGGTTAAACCAGTAAGTATCCTCTATTGTAAAATATAAACGTGAATTCGAGAATAATCTAGACCAGGGAGAGACAAACTATAGCCTACAGGCCATATTCAGCCATACGATCTGTCCTTATATGGACCGTAAGCTAAGACTAGTTTTTACCTTTATAAATGGTTGAAAAAATATAAAAGAAGAATATATTGTACCATGTTGAGCCTATATGAAATTCAAATCTCATTGTTTATAAATAAAGTTGTATTGGAACACAGCCAGGCCAATCCATTTTCATGCTGCCCAAGGCTGCTTTTGTACTATAAGGGCAAACTTGCGTCATGACAGCAGAGATCACAGGGCCTGTGAAGACTCAAATATTTACTATTAATATCTATCTTGACTTTTAGAGAAAAAGTTTGGTGACTTCTGATTTAGAGAACAGATGGATGAACTTAAAGAGAGAGAAGAGAAAAAGGCAGTAATCAGAAGTTCTAAGGCGGTAGAATCCATGAGCAAACAGAAGTTATAAGCTGAAGAGGAAAGCAGGTGCAGGGCTGCCTGGGAACAGAAGAAAAGGCAAGAGTAGCTGAACAATTGTACCTTTAGAGCCATGCTCAGCACTTCTAAAACTCCTGTCCTGCAAGACTTGATCCATAGTGGCTGAGATGGGCAGTGTTCTACCTTATTCCCTCATGTAAATTAACTGCAGGTAAGTTACATACATTTATGTTTATGGTACCCTGGGAAAGTCTAACACACAATTCGCCTTTAATTCTCTTCTCTGACTCCAGATTCCCCTGAATCTGCCACCAACACCACCAACAAAATGTCTGATTTGACCGGTGATATGCTTACAGCCTCTCTAAAATGTCAGGATCATAAACCATCTTTTCCTTTCCATTTCAATGCTCTTACGTGAGACATCCATTTCTTCATGTCTCATCCTTACCCAGAATCTTAAATAGTTGGCCGAGCATGGTGACTGACACGTGTAATCCCAGAACTTTGGGAGGTCAAGGTGAAAAGATCACTTGAGCCCAGGAGTTAACAACCAGCCTGGGCAAAATGGCAAAACCCCATCTCTACAAAAAAAAAAAAAAATTCAGAAAATTAGCCAGGCATAGTGGTACACACTGTAGTCCCAGCTACTGGGGAGGCTGAGGTGGGAGGATCATTTGAGCCTGGGGAGGGCTAGGCTGCAGGGAGATGAAATCGTGCCACGGTACTCTAGTCTAAGTGATAGAGTGAGACCCTGTCTCAAAAAAAAAGGAAGGGAGGGAGGGAAGAATGAAGGAAGGAAGGAAAGAAGGAAGGGGAAGGAAGGAAGGGGGAGGAAGGAAGGAAGGAAGGGGGAGGAGGGAAGAGGAATGAAGGAAGGGAGGAAGGAA
>NW_012118487.1:5498535-5541334 GCF_000951035.1 Colobus angolensis palliatus | reverse complement strand
GAGGGAGGGAGGAAGGAAGGAAGGAAGGAAGGAAGGAAGGAAGGAAGGAAGGAAGGAAGGAAGGAAGGATGGAATCTTCAATAGTTGTACTTACTGCTTATAGAGTGAAACTCAAACTTCAAGACCTTTTCCATGGCATCTCGCCCTCTCATCATCTGACCTTAGCCCAGCCTTCTAGACCTTCCTTACAGGAACTGAATATCAAAATTGTCAAGACTTCATGACTTCACTTTACTTACATGTGGAATCTTAAAAAGTTGAACTCATAGAAGTAGTGAGGAGAATGTTGGTTACCAGAGGCAGCAGGGATGGTGGGCAGGGCAGCTGGAATAGTTGACCAAAGAGTACAAAGTTCCCATTAGACAGGAGGAATCCGTTTTCAGATCTACTGGACAGCAAGGTGACCATAACTAATAATAATGTAGTGTATATTTCAGCATCGCTTAAAAGAATAGATGTTAAATGTTCTCACCACAAAAATATGGCAAGTATGTGAGGTGATGGATATATTACTCAGCTCGATACTGTATAATCATTCCACAATGTATACATATATATAAACATCACATTGTGCCCCATATATATATATAATTATTATTTGTCAATTAAAAATGATTGATTTTTAAGTAGAAGAGTCTTGACTGTGTCCAGTGCTTAACTCTGCAGCCTAAGCATCCTGGAGGGTGTGCTCGCTCTCAGAGAGCTGGGGCTGAGGGTGCAAGTCTCCTAGGGTCCAGCCGCCTGGCATAGCCCAGGCACTCAGGAACAATAGCTGATACGGAACCTGTGAATATGAACTCAGATGGCTACAACCTGGTGGGACACAGCTGAGGCCTATGTAGGAGTCCAGATATGTAAGGGAATTGCTAGGCGGTGGGTTGTGAAGGAGACACTGAGCTGCCAGCTAGTGAGAGCATAAGAGGTTCCAGCAGTTTATTTAAAAAATAAAAGAGCCATAGACCATTGGTACCCTGAAGTAAGGAAGCTGGTCTTGATGATGGTAATCAGACTACTTGGTATTGGGAGATAGCCTCTCATGTGTCTGCATGGGATCAGAAGCCCTTGAGGATAACTTCATTGATCTGCTAGATTTGTTCAATTGATCCATTAAGTGATCAATTACTGGCAATGATTAGTAGACAAAGCTTGGTATATAAGTATTTGGGATGTCCTGTCTAATGTCATGGCCAAGAATCAAAATGCGATTTTTAGGAATTTAATCTCATCTTATGAAATGACAAAAAAAAAAAAAAAGAGAGAGAGATCTTCCCTGGGAACTCCTCGAATTGTGCTAAAATTGTTTCTGAGTCACGTGTCTGTGGAGAAATAATTCTGAGGTCTTCCCTTGCTTTGTATTGTATGGAGTATAAGACAAAATAGAAAGGGAGTTAAGAGCACAGCCTGGGGTATCAGACCATCTAGGTCTGAGCCTGCCTCTGCCTCTGCCTCTCAGAATCTGACCTTGGCCGGTTTCCTAGCCTCTGTAAGCTTCAGTCTCCTTATCTATAAACTGGGATCAGGATTGTGCTTATCTCCCAGGGTTAGTGGGAGGATTAAATGAGATAAGGCACATCAACTACTGTACTTAGGAGCACATCTGGCACTCAGTAAGTGCTCAACAAATGTTCCCTATCGTCTCAACTGCATTACCTTTTACACCAGAAAATCGTAATAACAACAGTGGCAATTTAAGGAGACAGTATTAAAGAGACTTAGCTTTATGAAAAGTTGTGACTATGTTTATTCTTTCCATTAAAAATAAAAAGTTTACAAAATAATGTCTTTTACAAGTCTAAAAGTTGACCCACTTAAAAAAATGTTTCATGGGAATTATACTAAACTGGCATTTAGACATTTCCTATAAATACTTACATTAATCTGTACAGTTCTAAGAAGTAGGCTCATCATCTAAAAAGTCTCTGGACGTATAAGTATGCCTAGTGAGTTCATTCCAGAGAATTAAAATGTAAACCCAATTAAGATACACTTTTAATATTGCCCAAGGCACTAGATAAATATTTTAAATACTAAAATCTGGCTAGAACAAAGGCAGAAATCAATTGTTCTTTCATTTCACCTGTAAGATCTTAATAAATTAAGTTCAGAAAAACAGAATTTTACATTCGTCTGACAGCATTAGCTTTAAGTTCTGTCAATGGCCCCTTCATAATGACATTTCTTAGCTCAAAATTTCAAATTACAGTGAAAGATAAAGTAGAATGAAATACCAGGGAACATACAATTCATGGCTCACCTACATCTTCACTATTAGGCAAAGTCCTACACACAAAGCCTGCAATCCAGCACTGCCCGTCACTCACTGCCCTGCCCACAGCAGTTCCTTTTTTCTGCTGACAGCAAAGCCAAAGGAAAGGAATACCCTTCATCCAACTTCAGAAAAACTCCTTCTTCTGACATCAAAGCTTTACTGCTAAGCCTGTGTTTAAACCATTATGGTTGTGCCATTATAATAATGGTTATAAGAATACTGAGTGACAAATAACACTTGATATCTAAATGGCCCCTTTCAACCTTTCTGTAATGTCACTCATAAAATTAAAATGAATACTGTCTTTCCAAGACTGACACAGATATGCAAATGTCCTCTATTTTATCGGATGTTCTTTGTATTTGCAGATATTGCACTCTGCATTCTTCCAGAGTCCAGGTGTCTTCATGGAAATCACAGCTTTTATTCAATCAGGTAAAAGGATGAGAAAATGTCATTGCCTCCCTTTAGCACTATCCTGGGCTTGCACCGGTGAAGTGCTGGTGAATATTTAACACCCACTGTGGTGGTGTAATATACTGTGGTGTAAACACTCACACCATGACCACTTTCAGCCTGCCAAGGTGATGTCGCTGAACATGGGATCAGGAAGAGATGCACACCATCAGCTCCCAAACATACTGGAAGCCAGAGCCAGGGCACCACAGGCCTGAACCCAAATTCTCTGATCTGGTGAGTCCCAGTAGAAACCAGAAATCCAAGCGAGACCAGGTGCTTATTATTCCACATGATCCCCTTGAATAGGGTCCAGCCGCCTCGACTCTCCTTTGGTGAATCCCAACTCCACGTCTTGTAGGTCGCTCCTTTCAGGGACCTGGAAAGTGACTGTCACCTTTTCTGTAAAAAGCCAGAGAACTGAGAAAGGAATAATCGTCCATTAGACCCTTCCTAACAGATCGTCCAGGGTTATCAGTGTTGACTTTTTTTTTTTTTTGAGACAGAGTCTCGCAGCCTGGAGTGCAGCGGCGCAATCTTGGCTCACTATAACCTCCGCCTCCCGGGTTCAAGGGGTTCTCCTGCCTCAGCCTCCCAAGGAGCTGAGATTACAGGTGCCTGTCACCACGCCCAGCTAATTTTTTGTATTTTTAGTAGAGACGGGGTTTCATCATGTTGGCCGTGGTTGGTCTTGAACTCCTGACCTCAGGTGATCCACCCGCCTTGGCCCCCTCAAAGTGCTAGGATTACAGGCGTGAGCCACCACGCCGGGACTCTCTGGTGTATTTTTTGTCGTAGGTCAGGTTAATTTCTCCTAAGATTCAGTTCTCAGTCTCATTGAAAACAGTAGGATTCAACTTCACAGTGCATTAAGAATCACCGGGGAAGCCTGTTAGTAATGCAGCTTCTGCCTGTAATCCCAGCACTTTGGAAGATGGAGACAGGAGAATCACTTGAGCCCAGTAGTTTTAGACCAGCTTGGCCAAGATGGGGAGAGCCTGTTTACCGAATGTTTTAAAGATTAGCTGGGTATGGTGGTACCTGCCAATAGTCCCAGCGACTCGGAAGGCTGAAGTGGGAGGATTGGTTGAGCCCAGGAAGTCCAGGCTACCGTGACCTGTGGTTGTGCCACTGCACTCCAGCCTCAGCAACAGAACAAGACACTGTCTCAAATGAAAATAATAATGACAATACAGTTTCCCAGCCCTCCCCTACCTTTCTTATTCAGTAGGTTTGAGTGGCAATAGGAGGCTGCATTTTAAATAATCCCTCCCAGGAAGTTCTGATGCTGGAGTTTGAATCTGGGCTTACTGCAAAGAGTTTGAGCCAACTACTCACTTTAAAAGGAATAGTCGACACAAGACCACCCTCAACTCTGACACAAATTACAAGTCTGAGGGTTTCCTGAAACCATCATCAGTTTCAATAATTGGCTACAGGGACTCACAGAGCTCACAGAAACTGTGGTCCTCACTGTTATGGTTTATTACGGGGAAAGGACACAGATCAAATGCAGCCAAAGGAAGGCATACATAAGGCCGAGACTGCGGAAGTACCACACACAGCTCTCATTGTCTCCCTCCCTTGGAGTCAGAGCGCATCAGTCTCCCAGTATCCGCATGTGACAATCTACATAGAGCACTGCCAACCAGCGAAGCTCACCCAAGCCTCAGTAGTCAGAATTTATATTTGGCACCTTTATGTGGCAGATTGATTGATTGTCCACATGACTGATCTCTGCATCCAGGTGGCCTGACTCAAAGCTCCCATCCTTGCCTTGGAAGTTTGACTTGGAAGAGTGAGGGAATGGGATGATGGGGAATTACTTAATAGGTACAATGTACATCAGTCGGGTGAAGGATGTCCTAACTGCCCTGGTTTCACCACTGTGCCACGTATACATGTAACGAAACTGCTCTTGTACCCTATACATTTATACAAAACAAAGCTCCTACTCTAAATCACACTGTTGGACTTTGGGGATGGCTAGCCTTCACCTTCAGGTGTGGTGTGCCTCACCCTAAATCAAACTGTCACAATTTGGCTAGCCCACCCCCCAGCCGACCCCTAGCAAATCAATATTACCTCCAGGGCAAAGGCCAGACCTCTTCTAGGGCAAGGTTAAATCCTTGAGGGCACGGTGGTTCATACCTGGAATCCCAGCACTTTGGGAGGCCGAGGTGGGTGGATGGCTTGAGCCCACAGTTTGAGACCCGCCTGGGCAACATGGCAAAACCCCATCTCTACAAAATAGACAACAATTAGCCAGGTGTAGTAGCACACGCCTGTAGTCCTAGCTATTCAGGAGGCTGAGGTGGGAGGATCACATGAGCCAGGAAGTCAAAGCTGCAATAAGCTGTGGTTGGACCGCTGCACACCAGCCTGGGCGACAGAGCGAGACCCCTGTCCCCAAAAATAAAAAATAAAATGAAGAACGAAACGCTCCCAAAAGATAGCCTCCAGTCAGACTTCTGTCTTTGGAAAAACCACCTTGGCCATCAAAATAAATGTCCTATAGGTGAGCCTTTTGCTTGAGGCTGGCAAGAGGTTGCCTTGCGTTTTATGTCTTCAGTAGGGTGCTAATCCATGAGTGAAGGCCTGAAATCGGTTTTTTAGAGTCTTCGGGGCAGTTTAAGAACAATATTAAATACCACATCCAAATATGAGCACCTTTGAAGCTTGGAGCGTAACAAGTGCTGTGTAAGAGATTACTATTAAATAGTGTTAGTATTCATATCAGTATTAGCATCAGTATTAGCTGTGGGAAACTGGCCTACTATGTGCAGAAATAAAACCAGAACCATACTTCAGTTCATGAGACACTAAGGGTGAGATAATATCTCCAGACGAAAACTTGGAATATTGAAGAAAAGGTGAAAGTGGAGAACTCTGCAACAACAATACAGTCCCAAGGATTAAGCTGAGAGTTGCTCTCGGATTTCCCTGCTTACCTCCCGTCAAATGCCTGGCCCACTCCATCTAGTTTGTACTTGTCTAGAATATATTCTACTGTATGGAACTTTCCTTATTTAACAAAAGAGAGTGGTATGAGGCAGGTTCACTGTGCGCTGGTTACTACTTGCCTGAGTCCGGTGAAACAGAACACATACACACACACACACACACACACACACACACTACACAGAGTGGATTTATTACTTACAGATAAACAGCAAGGGACAAAAACCCAGCATTCTTGATGAGCGGATCCCCCAAGGCTCTGGAAAGCTGCCCAGGAGGATAGAGTCTCATCTGCTCATGCCTTAATTGCACCGCAGCTGAGGGACCCCGGAAAGCAGCCCACCCTGGGTTTTGTGCCCCGGGCGTCACATGACTGCTGGGCTGAAACATCGAAGGACATCCTGTTTCTGAGGGTTTCTAGCCTGGGTTGTTTGGCCAGTTCCCCCTTTTCTCAGGATGTTGCATTCCAGGCACATTCGACAGTTATTCTTGAGAACTGGAAGCGGAAAGTTTGGGGACACTGGGTTGGCCCAAGGCCACCTGGAGAACTGTCCTGCAAATGGCATTGCCCTCTTGGAGTCTCAGAGCTCATCAATCCAGTGAAGGATAAATCTGTCCATGAAGCGAGGAAAGTCACAGGCTTTTAAAGAAGGGCAGGCACTTAAAAAGATTCTCCTTTTTTTTCCCCTGTTAATCACATTTCTGAGTGAGTTGAAGAAAATCTACTAGGAAGTTTCTTGATTTACTGAGTAGGCTTAAACTTTTTCCTTATGATGCTTAACTTTCAAGAGAAGGGTTCAGTCAGAGCCACTGTATAACTAAAGGACTGATTTCCAAATAGTTTCACAGTCCTTGGAATATTTAAATTGTTACTTTACCCATTTTTTAGATAGGTAAGTGCAATACAATGAAATGCTTAGCATTTTCAAGGAGCATAAATCAAGGTTCTTCAAGTCACTTTGAATTTGTTTTGACATTTTTCTGTACTTTATCATAATCAGAGAAGCATCTCAGATACAGTGCTAGTAAAACAAGTGACATAACTTTTTATGGCCTCCGTTAACCCCTGCAATTGCTTGAATCTCCACTTAGACTTGCCAGCTTGTCACTCCGTTTACAGCATCAGAGCATGTGCCCAGCTTGCACCATACCCTGCTGCTATTCCCAGGTCTCAGCCACCTACATCTCACTCTTACCCACAGTCTCATAGCCATCCCTGTTTATACTGGAAGTTATAGAAAACGTTTAGCTGCTTCTAAAATACCTACAGCTGTGGCAATTCGCATTTAGGGCTTTCACGTGTCTAGGTGATGAAGGTTTGACAGGAAGGCTGTAATAAGAGGACTTCAGATACATGGGATTTTTTTTTCTTCGTTTCCTGGAAGCAAAGACAACTGAATGAGGAATACTGTTTCCTCTTTATAAAGGTAGACTTGGGAAATATAACATTCTTATAATGAATCCAAACAAGTTGAATCACAAAATAACGCAATTCAGTCGTTTACAAAAATGTGTTAAGCATCTACACTAATCTAAGCATTTTGCTCAGTCCTGGGAATATGGAATGAATGAGACCTCTTCCCTCCCTTCCAAGATCTTGTAGGTTAATATGGGGAGGGGTGGGTGGGATTGTGGAAGCAGATAATTCCAAATAAGTCCAAAGGTGATCATTCCAATTACAATTGCTACGTGAAAAGAGTCAATGAGGAAGCCAAGAGAGCGTGCAATGTATAACTACTCGCAAAACTCAAAATGTGATCTCTCAGCTCTTGCCCTTTAGGGTTCCTTAAAATAAGCAACCTCAAGTCTTTCATTACAAATCATTTCGTTAGCTAAGGCGTATTTTTAGTCTATTTTTATATTGGAATAATGAAATAGAAAAGTCATCATCAAGAAAAGTATATGAATAAGAGTACTTAATTCAATTTCTTATACCTAAAGTATTTTATTATCTACTAATATTTCTAAATCAATACCATGCTAATTATACCAGCTTTAGTATCTGCAGTTAATTTATATAGCCAGCATATTAGGCCACAATTCTATCAAAAAACATAGTTAGAAAGTATAATCTGAGAATGATTACACTAATATTTTGCTAAAAAAGAATTTCATATTAGCTTGATCCAGATATTATGATTATACTATAATTTATGTATAATTATATATTTAATTATATTTTATATACATTTATGCCTATAATTTATATACAATTTATAAATTATGCTTTACTCTATATAACATATTCATAATTATGCCACATATAGTATAATATATATACTATAATTTATAATCACTACCTATAGTGATCATATTATATAGTTTAAAATCACTGCATATAGTGATTATATTATATAATTTATATAGCTACTATATATAGAATCTGGAGATGTGGAAAATGTAGACAAATAGTTTTGAATACTAACTTATTCTCACCATGACAGAAAGAAAAATATTACACCTAACCTTACATACTATGAAAGAAAATTAATTAAAATGTAGGTAAATAGAACCCATAAAGACATCAATGCATTTTGGCATAAAAACAAGGTGAAGAGTATGATATTGCTTCCCAGATGTGTCTATAGTAATGTAGCCCAGAATAGGTGCACAGCTGCAGCTCACAGCTGCCTTGGTTACATGACTGAGTTAAGGACGCCATACCGAGGTCTGAATTTCACTTTCCTCCCTTGTCCTCCAGACCTTGTAACAGAAAGTACTCTATGAAATGTGTTGATGTTTAGAAAGGAAAGTGAATTAAAATTAATGACCCTCTCCTCTGAAATTACATGTATGGATGAGGCTTAGAAATCATGTAATTGCATCTTCAAGAACAGGAGTAGGCAAACTATGGCCCATGTGCCAAATCCAGCCTACCACCTCTTTTTGTACCCCCACAAGGTAAGAATGGAGTTTACAATGGAGTTTATCAACAGTTAGGGGAAAAATGAATAAAATGTGACATAAAAATTATGTGAAATTTTACTCAGGATCCTGAGGCAGGAGAATTGCTTGAACCTGGGAGGTGGAGCTTGCAGTAAGCTGAGATCATGCCACTGCACTCCAGTCTGGGTGACAGAGCGAGACTGTGTCTCAAAAAAAAAAAAAAAAAAAAAAAAAAAATACATGAAATTCACATTTCAGTGTCCATGAATAAAATGTCATGGGATGCAGCTCATCATCTATGCCTTGTCTATGATCGCCTTCCTCCTACCATGGCACAGCTGAGGAGTTGGCCTGCAAAGCAAAAATATTTACTATGTGCACTGATCCCTATTCAAGAATACAATTACTTTAGTGGCTCTTTTATTATTTTTTTGTTTACTGAGACAGGGTCTTGCTCTGTCACCCAGGCTGGAGTGCAGTGGTGTGATCTCAGCTCACTGCAACCTCCACTTCCCAGGCTCAAGTGATCCTCCCGCCTCAGCCTCCCGAGCTGGTGGGACCACAGGCATGCACCAGCTCACCCAGCTAATTCTTTTTTTGGAAAGACTGGGTTTCACCTAATTCCCCAGACTGTTCTCAAATTCCTGGGCTCAAGCAATCGGCCTGCCTTGGTCTCCCAAAGTGCTGGGATTACAGGCATGTGCCACTGCACTGGACCGGTAGCTCTTTCAGAACCTTGAAAGCCTAATCCAGAATTAAGGAATGGGGTTTTCGATATGGACAAGGGGTTGATGGTAATCATAACAAAAGTCTTCCCATATGTGATGTCAGTATGATGCCTGATGAGCTTTCAAACTAAAATAATGGAATTCTCTAAAGATGTAAAAAGGTTGAATAGACATTCACGATTTGGCATAATTAAGACTTAGGCTAGCCTGAACCTGAGGAACAAATAGATGATCCAAACTATAGCAACTATAAGGCCATTATAATTTTCTTAGAATAAGTAACTTTTAGACTATGATGTTGTGAAAATCTACAATTGCAGGACAGCTTAAACAACTAAGAAGTGAAAAGTGTATTGTTAGCATATTGAATGCTTCCATGTAATTTTTTGTAGGTATTCTCAATTTTTTAAAATCCAAAGTAAAGCATGTCAACTAACAATGGAAAACAAATAGTTATGCAGAATTCTCTCATGGTTTCATATGAAAATTTTGTAGATTTTTATTAAAACTTTGGAATACAAAGACTCTATATCTGGATATACAAGTTTTTTTTTAATCATTCTTTCAGAGCCAATTCAGTCTGACAGGTAAATCAGCATTTAGGGACTTTTATTGTTCAGGCATTAATGCCAGCTTCTCTTCACACACTCTGTAGTACTCGGCTTCCAGAAGCAATAAACCATAATGGTCTCACTCACTGAGGCCTTTTAATTCATGGATCATAGACATGATAAATCAGAGGAACTCCTCTGGTGCCTTTTTGTCTAGAATGGCCAGATTCTTGGAGGCCAAATACGGAACACCTTTTTAAAGGGCATGTACTCAATTGAAGAAGGATGTTCATATTCAAGAAAGAGGAGAAAGTGTTTATGGATGCACGTGCAATGGAAAGATAATACACTGAGACAAATGTGGACCCGCAAATGGACATGCTTCTGTGGGTAGATGGCAAAGGAGCTTTTTCCTTAGGTCCTTGATTTTCTCACAACCACTAGGATTCTGCCACCAAAAGTCAGTTTCCCCATTTCAAGAAAGGCAGTTGTAAGGGATTCATTTCCTTATCTTGAAGGAAGCTGTCTTGACATACCTTAAGACAGGCTGGAGAATCCAAGCTCTGTTTGCTGTAACAGATTTACTCAGGAAGGTGGAGCCATAGAGGAAGGATTGGTGACCAATTGGTTGTAAGTAGAGTTAACATTTAATTCAGCTTATCTCTCAAGACCCCAGCCCGGGCCACAAGTAACATGTTTTCTCAGTTCTTAAAGTCTTGACCATAAAGCTAGAAAAATTCCATCCATGGTATACACTCTTCTTTCTTCTATTTTTACATTTTAAAAAATTACTGGCTGGACAGGGTTGCTCACACTTGTAATCCCAATGCTTTGGGAAACCAAGGCAGGAGGACCGCTTGAGCCCAGGAGTTCCAGGCTACAGTGAGCTATGATTATGCCACTGCACTCCAGCCTGGGCGACAGAGGGAAATCCTCTCTCTAAAAAATAAAAAATGAATGACTACATTTTTCTCCTTTCTTCCAAATATTTGACTTTTATTGACCTGACCACAGATAGAGTATAGTGCCCCCCCCCCACCCCCACAGATGAGCTGCCATGTTTTCTCTTAGGACAGTTTCTCAGCCACATTCACGGACTGACCCTCTTCCCTCCCCTCATCACCTTGTGGGGAAAACAGACTTTTGTACACAACACTCATTTGACTAGGTTCTTCAGATGAAGGAGAAAAAGCATTATCACTAACAGTTTTTTAAAATATTCTGACCCTTTGTAGCCTCAAAGTTAACACTAGTTTATAGGATTTCATTGGGTCTTCACAGAGAGAGTAATCAATGACTATTGACGGCCCTCAGCACAATAGGTGTTAAATCATAGTGTAATTTTCTATGTGTCTAAAGGATTTTATTTTACTCTACTTAATGCAGCTTTTCTAGGGAAAACAAAGAGCAGTCTTCCAGTTCTGTTTCCCATTCTTCTCCGTGTTCAATAAATGCCAAATATAAAAACCGTATACAAAGTTAAGCACATTTGTTTACGTGATCTTTTCATTTTTGCATTTATGCTAATTGCCATCCCAGAATCTCCACTGAGTGATGTTTTTTAGGATTAGCTATTAAGACCTTGGAGTTTCAGCTCGATATTGATTCCTCCCTTGGATAAATGCTGTTCACACTTAGTAAAAAGGTCAATATTATTGCTAGTTAAGGAACAGCTAGGAGGCCTGTTCTACTGCTAACAGTCTGGATGACAGGCTTGTAAGACTTTGTTAATTCAGTATTTAATAATGTTATTAAACAAAGTCTTATTGGCCCTCCTCATCTGCAGATTATAAAATGTATAAAGACATTCACGCTAAAAATCTAACTGCTATTCTGAAGGTTAAGACACATTTATACTTATAAAAAGCTGGCTTTTTAAATGATTAAATGGTTTGCAAAAATAGTTGGTGTAGTTTAACAAAGGACAAACAACTGTTTTATGGGGAAGTGACTTCTGCTTCCGGAGACAATATTGGAAAAATCATTTCAGTTTGTTTTCTTTTAGTAGACTTAAAGATTGCATTTGCCATCTTAATTTTAAAGCGATTTGAGATCATCCATGTGCTTGCTTCTCTTTTTCTCTTGGGTTGTTTTTCTTAAGGTCATTCCACAATTGAAATGCGTCTACAAAGAAGGGGAAAGGAGGTATCACTGTCTTGTAAAGAACTCAGAAAGGAGATTGAAAATTGTGTTTGGGGAGTAGGAATAGATTTCACCTGTTCCTTCCATCCTTCCTCTCTATTACCTGAGATGATTGAGAGTTGACTGGACTTAAATGAATAATGAATATATACCAATGCATTTTTTAATATATGAAATGAAAATGTTAGATTATTTTCAAGTACCAAAATCTCATTACATCCGTATTTTCTTAAAATACAAGCCCACCATGCTAGCAAAGTTAGTCTGAAACAAGTCAAACACCAAGTAAGCATTATAAGTAAAAGCAAATGTGTGTGTGGTGGGGGAAGTGTGGGGTGGAGGAAGGGGGGGCGTGAGGACAAGAGAGAAGGAGAAGAGAGAGATGTAAAGGGAGAGAGAATCAATTAAAGTAAGATTTTTTTACTTTAAGCATCAAGAAACATTCAGAAAACATCAAGAAGTGATTCGCTTTCGCTACTTTCAAACATTTGGATGGGACTCTATTTAAGTGAATTGTTTCAAAATTTCTTCACCAGAATATGCTAAGATAGACTCATAATTTATTTTTTTCCCAATGATGCAGGACCATCATTATAAATATTGCATGATGTAGTTCTTGGAAAATACCAAAGAATGTCCAGATATTTGCCCTTTATAGTAACTAAAGTTTGAGTAATTCTATCTGCTTTTAAGATTTTTGGGATCAGTTTTCCTCTTTTCAATGCCTCATTTCAATAGGAAGACTCTCTGATTTTCTGTATCTAAACCACTATGCATTTCAAAGCCATATAATCAGTTTGTTAGAATCATGTGCAATGGTTAGAATTAAAAGCAGTTGTTGAGAAAGAATTTTAGAAGTTCCTATGAATGAAATGCATAAAATTTAGTCCAAGAATTTTTTGGCAACTATGAAGTTCCTATGAATGAAATGCATAGAATTTAGTCTGAGAATTTTTTGACAACTATTACATTTAAACCACTCAAAATATTAATAATCCCCTTGTTTTTCTCCTCCTCCTCCTTCTCCGTCTTCTTTTCATTTTATTTATGTATTTATTTATTTTTAGAATTTTATTCCAATCGTTTTTGGGGAACTTCTTTTTTTCTTTTCTTCTTGGCCACAATTCATATTGCCATACCATTAAATTTCAGATATGAAGGTATAAACTCTAGTGAACTGACACTAAAGATTGATTATATAATATATATGTTTATAGATGTAAAAAGACAGACATAGATACCTCTATTAAAATGTGTAAGTAATAAACATCTTCTATTAAGGAAAATTTACATGAGCATGTGTTTTCTTTAGTAGATTTAGGCCAGGTGGGTACTTATTGGGTTAAATCCCCATTTTAGAGATAACACTAGGTTTGTGTTTAGTTGTTTATATGAAATACATGCAACATATACAAATGAAATTATGCTTAGTGTGTATACATATACTATTTTATTTATTTGGCTAGGACTCTAAAGTCAACTGTTTTATTTTTTAAAATAGGTAATACATGAACAAAATCCACAAATCCAGCCAGGCAAAGTGGCTCACACTTATAATTCCAGCACTTTGGGAGACTGAGGCAGGCAGATCACTTGAGGTCAGAAGTTCGAGACGAGCCTGGCCAACATGGTGAAACCCCATCTCTGGAATAATACATAAAGTAGCCGGGCATGGTGTCAGGTGCCTGTAATCCCAGCTACTGAGGAGGCTGACGCAGAAGAATCACCTGAACCCAAGAGGCACAGGTTGCAGTGAACCAAGATTATGCCCCTGCACTCCAGCCTAGGCGAGAGAGTGAGACTCAGTCTCAAAAAAAAAAAAAAAGAAATCTACAAACCCTCCAGTCCTTCCACTTGTTGCCAGTTTCCTCTATATCGATATTCAGGAAATTCAAGAAACAATTGTTGAATGCTTGTTATTTCACATACTACCCTGGGTGCTGGAAACAGAAAAATTATAAGACTTGGAGTCCCCGCCCTTGAAAAACTCACAAATTATGACAGAAAGTTAAATATATAAAACAGTTATAGTCCAGTTATTCATTCAATAATTATTCTTTGGGTGTCTTAAATGTATCAGGCTCAATATGACCAGTACAATAGTTGAAACATTAGTTAAGTGCTATAGAGTTGCCTTGATCTTGTACTCAATGAGAAATAGGCTTTCCCCAAGGCAGGGAATGGGAGACAGAGAAAATTCTAGGTTAAGAAAACACCCGATAGACTTTGATAACAGAATTTCAGAGGATATCTAGTTCAATGTCCTCCATGTAAAAATTTTCAGGCTAGCAAGGCAGCTTTCTCTTTTCCCATTCACCCCTTGCCCCAGCCACTCCTTGGCAGCAATGGTTTTAGCTTGGTTCCATTTTCTTCCTATTACTTCTCTGGTTCATACTATCCATGTTATCATTTGACTCAATGGACATTGATATACTCCAGCACTCTCATTTTATCAATGAGAAGACTGAGGCCCAGAAAAATAAAAGATATGGCCAAAGTCACCAGTTAGGTTTGGTAAAAATTAATTTGTTGTATTTTTTAGAGATGTTTTAGGTTCACAGCAAAATCAAGCAGAAAATACAGAGTTCCCATATATCCTCTGTCCCCACACAGGTACAATCTCCCCTACAATCAACATCCCACAACACAGTGGTACGTTTGTACAATCAATGAACTTACACTGATGACACATCATTATTACCCAAAGTCCATAGTTTACATTAGGGTTCACTCTTGTGTGTACATTCTATCAGTTTGGACAAATATATAATGACATGTATCCACCATTGTAGGACATACAGAATAGTTTAAGCGCCCTAAAAATCCTCTGTGCTCAGCCTATTCATGCCTTGCTCCCCCAAAACTGTGGCAACCATAAATCTTTACATTGTCTCCATAGTTTTGCCTTTTCCAGAATGTCATATAGTTGGAATCATATAGTATGTAGCCATTTCAGATAGGCTTTTTTCCCTCAGTAATATGCATTGAAGTGACTTCTGATATGGTTTCGCTGAGTCCCCACCCAAATCTCATCTTGAATGTAGTTCCCATAATCTCCACGTGTCATGGGAGTGACCCAGTAGGAAGGCATTTGATCATGAGGGTGGTTCCCCCATGCTGTTCTCATGATAGTGAGTGAGTTGTGATGTTGAGATGACATGGTTTTATAAGTGTCTGGCATTTCCCTGCTGGCACTCATTCTCTGTCCTGCTGCCCTGTGAAGAGGTACCTTCCATCATGATTATAAGTTTCCTGAGGCCTCCCCAGCCATGCAGAACTGTGAGTCAATTAAACCTGTTTCCTTTTTAAATTATCCAGTCTCAGGTATTTCTTCACAGCAGCGTGAGAACAGACTAATACAACTTCTATGTCTTTTCATGGCCTGATAGGTCATTTATTTTTAGCACTGAATAATATTCCATGATCTGGATATGCCACATTTAATTATTCAATCAACTACTAAAGGACATATTGGTTGTTCGCAAGTTTTGGAGAGTGTGCTTGATTTTGCAAGAAACGAACAAACTGTTTTTCAAAGTGTACCACTTTGCATTACCAGCAGCAAGAAATGAAAGTTCCTGTTGCTCTACATTCTCACCAGCATTTGGTACCATCAGTGTTTTGGATTTTGGCCATTCTAATAGTTGTGTAGTAGTATCTCATTGCTTTAACTTGCATTTCCCAAATTATATATAATGTTGAATATCTTTTCATATGCCTACTTGCCCTCTGTGTATCTTCCTTGGTGTAGTGTCTAAGATCTTTTCATTTTCTTACTGTTGAGTTTCAGATATTCTTTGTATACTTTGGATAACAGTTCTTCATCAGCTGTGTCTTCTGCAAAATATCTTCCAGTCTGTGGCTTGTCTTTTCATTATCTTGACACTGTCTTTTGCAGAGCAAAATATTTTAAGTTTAGTAAATCCCAGCTTATCAATTCTTTCTTGATCATATTTATTGATAAAGGCATGGATGACATCTTTGGTGTTGTATCCAATAAGTCATTGCCAGACCCAAGGTCACTGAGATTTTCTCTTGTGTTATCTTCTAGGAGTCTTATAGTTTTACACTTTATATATAGGTCTCTGACCCATTTTTAGTTAATTTTTTGTGAGCATTGTGAGGTGTGTGTCTAGACTGATTTTTTTTGTATGTGGATGTCCAGTTGTTCCAGCATTGTTGAAAAGAATATCTTTGCTCCACTGTATTGCTTTTGCTCCTTTGTTGAAGATCAGCAAGCTATAATTATATAGATTTGTTTTTCAACTTTCTCTTCTGTTCCATAGATATATTTGTCTATTATTTCACCAACACCACACTTTCTTGATTACTGTGGCTTTCTAGTGAGTCTTGAAGTTGAATAGCATCAGTTCTCTGACTTTGCTCTTCTTCTTTAATATTCTGGATATTTTTTTCCATATAAACTTTAGAATCAGTTTGTCAATTCTAAGTTGTACACAAAAAAACTTGCTAAGATTTAACTGCAGTTGAATTGAATCTATAGATCAAGTTGGGAAGAACTGACATCTTGAAAATATTTATTCTTCTTATCCATGAGTAATTTCTCCATTTATATATTTCTTCTTTGATATCTTAAATCAGAGTTTTGTAGCTTTAAACCTAAGTACTTCATTTTTTAGGTGCTAATGTATATGATAATGCATTTTTATTTTCAAATTAATATGCTGTTAATTGCTGCTATATAGAAAAGTGATCAGTTTTTGCATATTAAACTTGTTTCCTGCAAACTTGTTATAATTATAATTATAATTATAATTATAATGATTATCATTTATCACTTATTAAGTCCAGGCTTTTTTGTCGGTTCTTTCAGATTCTGTGCAGACAATCATGTCACCCATGAACAGAGACAGTATCATTTCTTCATTCCCAATCCACATACATTTTATTTGCCTTTCTTGTCTTATTGCATTAGCTAGTACTTCAAGTACAATGATGAAAAGCAGTAGTAAGAGAGGACAGGCTTGCTTTGTTCCTGATCTTAGTGGGAAAGCTTCAAGTTTCTCACCATGAAGTGTAATGTTAGCTGTAGGGTTTTTCTGTTGTTGTTGTAGATTTTAAAATTTTATTTATTTATGTTTTTAGAGATGGGGGTCTAGCTATGTTGGCCAAGTTGATCTTGAACTCCTGGCCCCAAGCATCCCACCCTTCTTGGCCTCCTAAAGTTCTAGGATTACAGGCATGAGCCTGTAATTGTGCCAGGTCCCCCCACTTGACCATTTTTTGTAGATTTTTAAGAATTGAGAACGTTTCTCACTGTTCCTAGTTTACTGAGAGTTTTTCATTATGAATAGGTGTTAGATTTCATCATATGTCTTTTCTGCATCTATGAAAATGATCATGTACATTTTCTTCTTTAGCTTGTCAATGAGATGGATTACACTAATTGATTGTTGAACCAGCCTTACATACCTGGGATAAACCCCAGTAGGATGTGGTATATAATACTGGTTATACATTGCTGGATTTGATTTGCTAATACTTTGTTGAAGATTTTTGTCTCTGTGCTCATGAGAGATTTGATATGTAGCTTGTTGAAAGGCAGACATAATGTCCTGGGTACAAAAGAACTGCAAAAATTAGGCCTTTAGCGATGTGGTGGTCAGGTGTCGGGGAGAGGAAGCATTCTGTAGTCCCATGACAGGGTCTCAGTCTTTCAGTAAGTCTGTGCCTTTGGACTGGAACTGTTATCACCAATGCTTCTCAGTCCTCCCTCCCTTGGGTGGGAGAGAATGATTGGAGGGGGCTAGAGATGAGTATTTCCCTTCCCCCAGGTAGATTAGGCTCTGACTAAATTCCAGCAAGTTAGGATCTGGTAAAAGTTTCTCCTGAGGGCGGAACTTGTTAAGAAAAACAAAATGCTCTGATATATTTTGAAATGGCTCCTTTTCCTCTCTCCCTTCAGGAAACACAAAGAAATATTTCTCCTATATTCACCAGGAAGACCTGGTAGAGCTATTAAAACTCACAAAAGTGTGAAGACCCCCATGACTGAGTCTCCCTGGAGTTTTTATCTCTCAGACTTGTCCACACGGAGCCTTCAGCAATTCATCAATTACAGTTCAGGTTTACTTCCCTGGCACTGGTTCCAGCAGAGGTTTCTGCAGGTGGGTTTCTGCTCCACACACACAGAGAATCGTGAATCGTGATTCTCTGTATCTGCTTGTTTATCTCTCCAACTTTTGGGGCAGCAGCTTTCCCTGTGACCTCCCTTCTTTGAGGGACCTAAAATATGGTTGATTTTCAGTTCATTCAGTGTTTTTCTCTTGTTAGGACAGAGTGGAGACTTCTAAGCTCCTTAAATGGCAGATCAGAAACTATGGAAAAAAACACAGTTCATTTCATTTTAGATAGGGTCTTGCTCTGTCATCTAGGCTGAAGTGCAGTGACATGATCAAGACTCCCTGCAGCCTCAAACTCCTGGGCTCAAGCAATCCTCCCACCTCAGCTCCCCAAGTAACTGGCAATGCAAGTACATACCACTGTGCCTCGCTAATTTTATAATTTTTTGTAGAAACATGGTCTCCATGTGTTGCCCAAGCTGGTCTCAAACTCCTAGACTGAAGTGATCCTCCTGCCTCAGCCTCTCAAATTGCTGGGATTAGAGGTGTGAGGCACTGCACAGGTCCTCCTCATAGTTTTTAGATAAACATAATCTAAAAATTGTGAGTCCACTGACAGTTTTTTCATTACCACACAAATGCACACATGTATGCACACATACACACACACACACATACACACACTCCTTTCTCTTCTTTAGTTTTGGACAGTCCCTTGAAGAGAGGTTCAGGCACTGAACCTTTCTATGTTTCAATGTGCTTAGATACACAATTCCTTACCATTGTGTTAAACTGCCTACAGTACTTAATACAGTCACATGCTGTACAGGTTTGTAGCCTAGCAGCCATAGGCCCTACCATATGGCCCAGATGTATAGTAGGCTGTACTATCTAGGTTTGTGTAATTGCACTCTGTGATGTTTACACAATGATGAAATGACCTAAGGAGGCATTTCTCAGAATGTATCTCTGCCATGCGATGCACAACTACACATATGTACATACACATATATGTGTGTTGTGTATATATACAAGTGTGTGTATATACACATGTATTTGTATGTATGCATACATATATGTGTATGTATACATATATGTATATGTGTATGTATACATATATGTAACAAATAGGTAAATTATCTAGAATGTTATAAAGTAATAAGAGCCATGAAAATATATTTGCGACAAAGCAGGGTGTGTGGGATCAGTACTGGTGGTTGGAAGAAGGGTCATTTGCAATTTTAAAAAGGGTAGTCACATGAAACTTCCTTAAGAAAAGGAAATTTGAATAAAGACTTCAAGGAAGTCGTAAAAAGAAGTGAGGGAGTGCATGAAAACTGTACTGAGCAAGTGAATAGCCAGTGTCCGGTACCAAGTATGTCTGATGTGTTCAAGGGAGAGCAAGCAGACCAGGATCCCTGGAGTGTAATAAAAATGGAGGAAGGTTCTAGAAGTTGAGGTCAAAGGGGTAACAGAGGATCAGATCATGCAAGACCTAGTAAGATATTATAGGACCATGGCTTTCACTCTCACTGACTTGGATATGCATTGCAGGATTTTGATCAAAGGCATGCCATGCTCTGACTTACATTTTATTTTTCTTTAATTTTTTTTTGAGATGGAGTCTCACACTGTTGCCCAGGCTGCAGTGCAGTGGCATGATCTCAGTTTACTGCAACCTCCGCCCTCCGGGTTCAAGTGATTACCCTGGCTCAGCCTGCTGAGTAGCTGGGATTACAGGCACCCACCACCACACCTGGCTAACTTTTGTATTTTTAGTAGACAGGGTTTCACCATGTTGGCCAGGCTGGTCTCGAACTACTGACCTCAAGTGATCCATCCACGTTGGCATCCCAAAGTGCTGGGATTACAGACATGAGCCAACCCGCCTGGCCTCTGACTCACATTTTAAAAGGTGCACTCTGGCTTCTGGATTGAGAATATAGACAATAAGGAGGCAGGTGTAGATATAATGAGAGTAGTTGGGCTATTGTAATAACATAGGCAAAAAAATGATGGTGGCTAAGGATAATAACTATGGAAGTGGTAATACTAGGTTAGATTCTGGATATGCTTTTAATGTACAGCTAAAGACTACTTCAATAAAGACCACTGCAATAAAGCTAATATCACAATAACATGAGTCACATCATTTCTTTTGGTCTCCCAGTGCATATAAAAGTTATGTTTACACTATACTATTAAATGTTTAATAGCATTATGTCTAAAAAACAATGTACATATCTTAATTTTTTAATTTTATTGCTAAAAAATTCTAAAGATCATTTGAGCCTTTAGCAAGTTATAATATTTTCGCTGGTGGAGAGTCTTGCCTCAGTGTTCATGGCTACTGACTAACCAGGGTAGTAGGTACAGAAGGTTGGGGTGATCGTGGCAATGTATTAAAATAAGTCAACAGTGAAGTTGCCCCATTGATTACTTCTTCCTTTCACAAGAGATTTCTCCATAGTGTGTGATGCTATTTGATAGCATTTTACCTACAGTAGAGCTTCTTTCAAAATTGGAGTCAATCCTCTCAAATCTTTCCACTGCTTTATCAACTAAATGTGTGGAATATTGTAAATCCTTCATTGTCATTTTGACAATGTTCACAACATCTTCACCACCAGGAGTAAATTTCCTCTCAAGAAACGACTTTCTTTGCTCTTCCATAAGAAGCAACTCCTTATCTGTTCAAGTTTGATGATGAGATTGTAGCAATGCAGTCTCATCTTCAGCCTCCACTTCTATTTCTCTTTAATTTCTACTACGTCTGCAGTGACTTACTCCACTGAAGTCTTGAAATGCTTGAAGTCATCCATAAGGGTTGGAATCAACTTCTTTCAAACTCCTGTTAATGTTGACCTCCTCTCACGAATCTCAAATGTTCTTAATAGGATCTAGAATGGCGAAGTTTTTCCAGAAGGTTTTCAACTGACTTCGTCCAGATCCATCAGAGGAATCACAATCTATGGCAGTGACAGTCTTGCAAAATGTATTTCTTAAATAATAAGACTTGAAAGTTGAAATTACTCCTTGACTGATGGACTGCAGAATGGATGTGGTATTAACAGGCATGAAAAAAACATTTATCTCTTGTGTATCTCCATCAGAGTTCTTGGGTGACCAGGTATGTTATCAGTGAATGGTCATATTTGGAAAGGCATCATTTTTTCTGAGCAGTAGGTCTCAACAGTGGTCTCACAATTTCCAATAAACCATGGTGTAAACAGATGTGCTGTCATCCAGGTTTTATTCCTTTTACAGAACACAGGCAGAGTAAATTTATCATAATGTTAAGGGCCTTAGGAATTTTGGAATGATAAATGAATGAAAAACTTCAAGTAACTAGCTGCATTAACTCCTTAGAAGAGAGTCAGCCTGTCCTCTGAAGCTTCAAAGCCAGGCACTGAATTCTCTCTGGCTATGAAAGTCCGAGGTGGCATCATCTTCCCATGCACAGCTGTTTCCATCTACATTGAAAATCTGTTGTTTAGTGTAGTCTTCATCAATAACCTCAGCTAGACCTTCTGGATAACGTGCTGTAGCTTCTCCATCAGCACTTGCTGCTTCACCTTGTACTTCTATGTCATGGAAGTGGTTTCTTTCCTTAAACCAGCTTCTTGAACCAACCTCTGCTAGCTTCACATTTTTCTTCTGCAACTTCCTCGTCTCTCTCAGCCTTCTTCGAATTGAAGAAATGTATGGCCTTGCTCTGGACTACGCTTTGGCTTAAGGGAATTTTGTGGCTGGTCCTTTTTTTGTTGTTGTTGTTTGTTTCTGTTTTTTCCTATCCAGACCACTACAACATTCTCCGTATCAGCAGGGAAGCTGTTTCACTTTTTTATTATTCATGAGTTTTCACGAGTAGTACTTTTTATTTCCTTTAAGAACTTTTCCTTTTTATTCTTAACTTGACTAACTTTGGCACAAGAGACTTAGCTTTTGACTGATTTTGCTTTGTACCTGCCTTCCTCACTAAGCTTAATCATTTCTAGCTTTTGATGTAAGTGAGAGATGTGCAACTCTTCCTTTCGCTTGAACACTTAGAGACCATTGCAGGGTTAATAACTAGCCTAAAGACAATATTCTTGTGTCTCACGGACTAGATGGGCCTGGGAGAGAGAGAGAGATGGGGAAGTAGCCAATCAGTGGAGTAATCAGAACACACAACATTTATTGATGAAGTATGCAGTCTTATATAGGCATGGCTCATGGCACCCCAAAACAATTACAATGGTAACATCAAAGATCACAGATCACCATAACAGATATAATAATCATGAAAAATGTGAAATGTTGCTATAATTACCAAACTGTGACAAAGAGACATGAAGTAAGTACACGCTGCTGGAAAAATGGTGCCATTAGACTTGCTTAACTTAGGGTTACCACAAACCTTCAATTTGTAAATATGCGATTTCTGCAAAGAACAATAAAACAAGTACACCTATATTTCCTGATTAATTAGATGAGAAGAGTGACAGCATAGGGGAGTCAAATAAGATCACCAAGGGTTTTGTCTGGAATAACTTGAAGTGTTGGCGCTGCCATTGACTGAGATGGGAAAGACTGCAGAAGGAGTTAGTTTTAGCGTTCAAGAGTTTTGATTTGAAACTACCCATTTATTTATGTATTTATTATTTTTATTTATTTATTTATTTTGAGACGGAGTCTTGCTCTGTCATCCAGGCTGGAGTATAATGGTGCGATCTTGGCACACTGCAACCTCCACCTCCTGGGTTCGAACAATTCTCCCGCCTCAGCCTCCCAAGTAGCTGGGACTACAGGTGCACGCCACCATGCCCAGCTAATTTTTGTATTTTCAGTGGAGATGGGGTTTCACCATATTGCTCAGGCTGGTCTCGAACTCTTTACCTCAGGTGAGCCACCCGCCTTGGCCTCCCAAAGTGCTGGGATTACAGGCATAAGCCACAGCGCCCTGCTGAAACTACCCATTTAGACAATCAAGTGGAAAAGTTGAGTAGATAATTTCATATATGAATCTGAAGTTAAGAAGAGAAAGAGAGATCTGAACTGGAAATGTAAGTATAGGAGATGTCATCATATAACCTGCACTTAAAGCTGCGAGACTAGAGTGTTATTCACCAAGGGAATGAGTCTAGAAAGATTAAGAAAGAACAAAGGCTGAGCCCTGGGGCAACACTAAAACTGTGGGAATAAGAATCAGTGAAGGAGGCTGAAAAGGAGTGGCCAGTGAAGTAGAAAAATCAGGAGAGAATGGTGTCCGGAAAGCCAAATGAAGGAAAGTGTGTAGGCGGAGGAAGTGAGAAGCTGTGACCTGATGGATTCAAGTACGATAAGTCCCCTCCCACTTTTTTGCAGTTTCACTTCCGGATGTTTCAGTTCAACTGCCGTCAACTACAGTCTGAATATATTACATAGAAAGTTCCAGAAATAAACAATTCATGAGTTTTAAATGGCAAGCTGGTCTGAGTAGTGGGATGAAATCTCACTGTCCAGCTAGGGTGGTGAATCTTCCCGTTGTCCACACTGTCTGTGCTACTCACCCCTTCCGTCTCAGTTATCAGATCAACTGTGGCGGGATCACAGTGCTTGTGTTCAAGTCACCCTTATTTTACTTACAGATGGCCCCCAAGTGTGCAAGTAGTCAGGCTAGCAATTCAGATCTGCCAAAGAGAAACCGCAAAGTGCTTCCTTTAACATAGGATCCACAGGATTTGGTAATAATCCCAGTTTCAGGCATCTACTGGGGTCTTGAAACTTATTCCCTGTGGATAAGGGGGAATGCCACTGTAAAACGAAGGCTTAAAATTGACCTTGGGATTTAGCAGCATGGAGATCTTGGGCCATCTTGACAAAACTGGTTTCTGTGGATGGTGATGATAAAACTTTCATTGGATTTAAAGGAGATGAGAGTAGAACATTTAGAAACATCCAGCATAGGCAAGCCCTTCAAGGAGTTTACCTAAAAAAGAGTAAATAAAGAAAGTAAAATAAAATAAAACAAAAAAGAGGGAGTAGCTGACAGGGAAATCAAGAAAAAGCCCCCTCTCCTTGCCTTTTTTTACTTTAAAGATAGAAGTGATAACTACATGCTGGGGATGTTGGGAATGAGTCCATAGGGGCCAAAAATAAATGAAAATACAGAGCATAAAATTGCTGGTAGCAAAATATGACAATGCAGTTTGGGGGATTTGAAAGCGTATGTCTAAAATACATATTTAAATTAACAAGTAACAAAGCAATGTCTACTCTAATTCACCCTTTTTCTTTGCATCCCATTCAAAATTCTGACCCACTTAAAAAATGATACCAGATAAGTATTTCTCTCTTATCTGATTAAAACAATTAGTACTAAAATGTGTATCAGGCTGAACATCCCACCTAAAGTCCATATTATTTTTACATATCTGCAATAAAATGAATCTCTAATTGGAAGATATTTTTGAGTGGCATTTTCTGACCACTTGAGACATGACTCATTCCATATTTAGTTTTTCAGAGAGTAAGTAGGTTGAATCAGCATTATTATCCACAGTCAAAATGCCCCAAAGTCAGTCATAGATCCCAGAGATGTACAAAAAAACTGTAATGTGAAAACAAGGTCACGCTTCTCCACCACACCTAGGACTAAACCCATTTCCACCTGTAAGAGATGCAGAGCGCACTCTCATCAGAGTCTATTTCCACAAAATAATAGTCTCTTTGTAACACCGAGGAGTCAGGCTGAAAATAGAAGTGAGGTGCTTTAAAATGAAGAATGCTCTGGCTTGGGCGCAGATTTAGACAGGTGGATTCAGATGCTGCTTACTGAAGAACTCTCTTTTGGTGAAGCAAAACATCTTCAATCCAGAAGTATGTTTGGCCTCTAACATGATCTTGCTGTGCCTATGAAAACCTGTTGGACTCTGAGTCAGTCTTGCCTGAGCCTGCCCCATATGTACATGTATAAAATGGTGGTGCTTTTCTCCTGTCTGAATCACATTGCTACACTATCCATTGACTCACCCTACCCACAAAAAGAGCTGAACTGAAAAAAGAACTCCTAGCAAAACTTTGCCTGGCTGACTATGCCTATGGTCTGTGAGTCACCAAAAATTTTAACTATGGACTTGACCTTACTAGCCCAGGTAAGCCCAAGAACTTCCCATCCCCACCCCATCCTCAACACAGACTTTCCTGAGGGACTGGAGCTAGCATAGTACATCACATTGCATGGCCACAAATCAACAATCTACCTTTGCAAAGTGCGGCTTTCTTAAGGTGTAGCATGCATACGTATAAATGCATATGTGGTATTTAACACAGGTTAATGAGATCAACCTCAAGTGAGTTTTCTGTAGGATATCATATCCTGCAATTATGCATAAAGTTATGTTAAAATATAGGGACTTTCCACGTAAATGATTAAATAAAAATGATTTTAAAAATATTTATCCACATGAGCTGCCTTATACATTTCTTAAGAATGTGTGTGCAAAGGGTTAATATTATATGTAAGGTAGACATCTAATGGGTAAATTTAAAAGCAGCTAAAAACATAGCATCCTGTGTATAACTTTCATAATTGTGCGTTCCTCCAGAGATAATGGATATCATTATCAGCAGCGCCTGTCCTAGGAAACTTGGCAAGGTTATGATTGTTTGTTACAGCTTTGGTTATATTAACATACACATTAATATTTATAAATATTTGATGTCATGTTAATTTTTCATATAAGATGATTTATGTAATGTTGCTGTGCCCTGTTAGAGGGCATTTGCAATATGCTTCAAAAGGGAACTGAATTGATGTATGTTCTTTAAGGGAACTTGCCTATATATCACGGTTCTTACGATGCATTATTCTGAACAAAAGTATTTCAAAATAAATTATGTGAATTGTGGATTTACTCCATTAACATTTTAAATAAAACATAAAGGAAAAGATCATGCTGAAACTATTTGCTGCATTTTAAAAGGAGCTCTGTTCTCTTGGAGCAGAACAAAGTTTACTGAAAGACTCTTTTTCAAAAATGGAGTTATCAAGCAAGTAATGTTTTTGCAATTTTGTTTTAAATAATATATAGTCTATATAGCATGCAAACTAGGATATTCAGAAAAGTATATAAACTTGGGATGAAAAAAATCATAATGTTCTTGTTTCCCTTTGTCAATTTTCTTTTGCTAAAGTATATTTTACTGTGACCAAATTTGGACATTAAGGGAATTAAATATAAGTTCAGCAGGATATGTATAATAAATAAATCAAAAAGTTATTAAATGAATATTTGCTTTAGGTGAAAAAATTAATTTCTTTATAGGAAGTTTAATAGGTTTGTTTAGTATTATAGTAATGCTTTATAATATAGTTCATTGGTTCACATAACCAAATAATATTATTAATGATGTTTTACTTTTTTTTTGTTTTGGTCAAAAGGATAAAATATTTTATGTAAAATCTGTGGGAAAAATGCAGCCCTATTTTATACGGTAATACATTTTCCAATTGTAATGGATGTTACCTTATCCTTTTTTTTTCTATGTAGGCATTTTTTTAAGTATCATCTTGTAGTTATGCTATTAGCATATGAACTATTAATAAAATTTGAGTTTTGTACTTGTTTCTTTCTTTCTTTTATTATTTTTTACTTTTTTAAGAGATGGGTCTTGCTATGTTGCCTAGATTGGTCTTGAACTCCTGCACTCAAGCGATCCTCCTACTACAGCTTCCCAAAGTGCTGGGATTACAAACATGAGCCATTGATGCTGGGATTACAGGCATGAGCCACCAGTGCCTGGCCTGTACTTGTTTCTTTTCAATGATTTTAACTAGCCCTTCTATTGTTCCTTTTTCCCTACTAAGATTTGAGTTTTCTTTAAAGTGAACAATTCATTATTAACTTACTGTTCTTTTTTTCGTGTCTCTAAAACGACACATCACCCTGTGGTATAACACTAAGAACGAAGTTAGTAAATTTGAGAATTTTGGAAATCCTCCTTTAAAATATATAACTGGAATTGAATATTTTCTCCTAAATTTATCATCAAATAAGTAATCATTGTTACTTTTCACTTCATCCCTGGCACTGTATTAAATCTTTATATAACTAAAAAAATCAATTTCAGAAATTACCTTTGATTTGGCATTACAGAAGTTGGTTTGTTATTACTCTCCAGTTTCACAAAATCGACAATTAATTTGAGCAAAATGTAATAGACATTTTTCTCTCATATTTTCACACTGAAATTAATTCTGTCGTCAAAATTACTCACATTCCAAAAAAAATGAAAGCAGGTCATGAGGGAAGAAAATGCCTTAATTTGAGGCCACCCAGAAAGATTGATGGCAACAAAGCATGGAAAAAGGTGGGAATAGGGTTACATCCTGAAGTAACAGACAGCTAGCACTGTGCAAAGTATATGACTATTAAATTGTTTTAAATTCACACAATAAATATCATGTGAAAAAATGTTGCTAATGTACATAGTCACAAACAGCAGTCAGCAGTAGATAAATTGTGTTAAGTATAAATGATTTGAATGAATACCTACAGATATTTAGCTTAGAATATTTATAATACACACATGGCAATCTATTTATATTTCATAATATATAATACAAGGAGAAGGAAAATATGAGAAATGTGGTATTTTTTGAGTATCACAAATCTGTGTTGTCAAATATGAATCAGAACTTACTCTTCAGAATTCCTGCTTCCTGAATGAAGAAGAATCAAAAATTTAGAAGATGTAGTATTATATATGATCAAAATGTTACAAAGCATGGTAACTGAAATTAGCAAACATATCAGCAGAACCACCTTCCTTGAAAGAATATAATAGATCACCCATTAAGAAAAAAACAGAAATTAAAAACTTTAGGTGTCAAAGGATAGGTAATGAGGAAAGGATAATCAAAGAGTGGATTCCACAGAAAGGTTGGTGCTGTACTTTATGTTGCTGAAATAAGCCTTTTGCCAATTGATGTATAAGTAATCAAATTAAAAGTTTTCCATCTTACACTGATTCTTTTATAGGTAAAAGTATGCATTAGGTAAATAATAAATTAAGAAAAAGAAGGTCAATGTTCAATTGCAGTGTTTTAAAAGCGTCTTCCTTAAGATCATATGCACCCAAGAGACAATTAGCTTAAAACTATGACACTATAGTAGGCGAAAGAGATCTAGATACACAGACACATGCATACACACATAGATACACAAATAGATAAGCATATGTGAGGGTATCTCCAAATACAGTATACAAATCCATATTGAGTTGGCTACTGTTGTTCTTAATGTAAAGTTTCTAACGTAGTCGTAAAATTGCAAGGAAGTTAAAACGTCAGAATAGTTTACCACTCCAAATTAGATTGCGATATTTTATCTAAACCTAGGCAAAGCCAACTCTTTTTAAAAATACTCTTCAGAGAGGGTAGTCTCAGATATCATAACTACAAAAATAATGTGCAATTTAATTTAAATCTAGATTTTTATATTTAGAGACAATTTAGTTATAGAGTTAAAGAAATTATGACATTTCTAAATAAAGGTTTTACTGAATTAAAATACTATACTGCAAAGTAATTTTTCTAGGTGAATGTGGCAAAAATTCCATTAGTGGGATTCTCACCAAAATCTGATATCTAAAAAGAAAACTCATAGCAGATCAATACTAGTAAGATAAATGGATCAAACTTACATACATACAAATCACATTTCTTTTTATCGCTGATTACTACTTAGTAATACATTATTAACAGTCACGAAAACCATTGCACTATGTGTTAAAGTGACAGTGCAATAAATTAAGGCTTCACATCAAACCCCATGTAGGCCACTTTCGGAGGTATCTACTTCACTGGTCGGAGACATTTCCCTCAGTCAGTGTGCACATTTTCGTTACCAAGTAAAAGAAGTAGTTGTTGAATGAGCTGGAATGGCTCAACATAACATATTACCACAAAAAGAAAAAAAACATTTATAAATCCTGTATGCTTTCTTTTTTTCATCTTTGGATCTGGACAGTTGGTATTAGATAAAATGTTTAAGACGAAGCTGAAAGATTGTAGCATCATTTCACACAAATTACATTATATTTATTTTGAATTTTTCCTACATAAGCTGAACTAGAAGAAAATAATTGGTTAGATAAATGAAACGTATTAATAATAAACTCTAACTCTCTAAAGTTTAAACATTCTGTCTCATTTGATTCTCTTAATATCTTAAGAGAAGCTGATAGAGGACTATTACTTCTTGTGTGGCAGATTTAACCCCAGGATGAAATGAAATTCTTATTTGGTAACAGTTCAGTTTGTTGGTGATAATGGCGACCCTTGGTATTTCAAGTGCGTTTTTGGCCAGGTCATCTGCATAAGTGAATCTAAACTAATTATTTCAATAGACCTCTCTTATATAAACTATGTTAACGTAAACACTGTATAAACTCTAAATGTAGTGGGGGAGGTTGGGATGTGCAGAACGAAGAGACTGCTTTCTACAATTTAACCCTGAACATATGGCATGTCCATACATGTAAAATTAATGTGCCCAGTACAATCAATCATTTAATAGTTTATCAGTCATTGCAGATCACAGCAAAATATGTTTGGCCACACTACTATGCATCTGTTAGAAGATAAATCTAAATGGATAAAATGAGTTCAGGTCATAGTTCCTTTTTCTTTCTGTTTATGATTATGAATTTGTTATTTTACTAAATCTTTTGTAAAAGAAAAAAACCTCACCCGTGATTAGCATTGATTTATTTTATGTTCATTTTAGATTTGATATTAGCGTTTTTATCATGAATATATCATATCCATAAAAAGGCAAAGATACTGGGTTTACTTTCTGCTCTGGTTTCAGTTATTTATATTAAACTCTGCCTTTAGGAAGAGTTATGGGCAACCATTTTAGGGTTAATCTGTCACTGCCTGATTAAGTATGAAAGGAAACCATTCAAAAGTCACAAGAATGAAATGTAACAGAATGCACAAGGGGTCAATAAGGATGTGTATTTTTCCTTCCACTGTGATCTATTGCTATTCAGAACAATTGATTAGACAGGTTCATTATTGTTTTGCAACCACACATAAACCATTATTATCTGCCATTCACTCCCTAAGGTGTTCTAGTGGACAATTTTTCAATGATTTGTGATTTCAAATAGCAACAAACTTACAATTCACCTTGTTTAACTTCCCTGATCATTCAAAGAGGGGTAGCAACTTCTACAAGCTAAACAGTGGAGCAGCTACAGCCTTCCTGGAAATTTTTTATTAGACAAATGTTTATCACACCCAAACTGTGCTCAGTCCTTAATACAGTGATTTTACCTTATCCTGAATAAATTAATAATGGAGGAGGGAACTATCTTTCTGGAGCTGAAATCTTCTGTAAGTCTAGCCTTCAATCATCATTCAAAAATATGTGCTGAGGGTTGCATATAATGTTATTTAGAGAAATTGATAAAGGAATTATAAAATGCATTATAGGCCAGCCGCGGTGGCTCACGCCTGTAATACCAGCACTTTGGGAGGATGAGGTGGGTGGATCACAAGGTCAGGAGTTCAAGACCAGCCTAGCCAACATGGTGAAACCACGTATCTACTGAAAAAAAAAAAAAAAAAAAAAAAAAACATTAGCCAGATCTGGCAGTGAGTGCCTGTAATCCCAGCCACTCGGGAGGCTGAGGCATAGAATTGCTTGAACCTGGGAGGTGGAGGTTGCAGTGAGCTGAGATCACACCACTGCACTCCAGCCTGGGCAACAGAGCGAGAATCTGTCTCAAAAAAAAAAATGTGTTATATTAGGAACAATTTTATTGTAAATCTGTACAGCATATAAAACAAAGGAAGATGAGCAAAATTGCTGTGGAACAGGACCTAAAGTTTTGTCAGGTTCAATTTTTTCATATTATAAAATGACTTTTCTCAAAAGCAGACTCAAGCAATAAAGTATTTTCTTTGTGGAATTCACATTGGGGTGTATATGTGTTCTTAAGAGGCATTGCCCTTTCATTAAACTCTAGTTCATAGTTCTGTGTGTGTGTATGATTTTATATGTGTGTAACTAACATGATCAGAGCAGGTTCTATTCCTCCTAGAAACATGTGTCATTCTTAGTGTTTGGGCTCTGGAAAAAGATTAATTAATCCTGGTTTTTCTACTTACATTGGACAAATTACTCACTTTTCAATGTATGATCTTTAAAATGAGGAAAATAATAGTAACGACTTTTGACGTTGTTATGAGGACTCCATGAGACAATGTGTGTTATGCGGTGGGCACGTTGTCTGCAAGAAAACAGGCATGTAGGCCAGGCGGGTCAGGAGGAGGAGGGAAAATAGGATGCAGACCAGGTAACTGCAGTAGTCAAGACAACATAAAAAGAAAGACTTGTTTTTATGCTTTTCCCACTACTTATAATAAGGACTTTAAATATGCAATATAAGAGAAAACAGGGTCGCATCCTTAAGTGTAATCATAGTACTTTGTTAAAAGTCACATCCTTCAGAGACAAGTAATTGCAAAAGAAGGAAGTGAAGATGGCAGGGTAGTGATAATGCTTTATGTTAAAAATGTAAGGGCTTTCAGCATGAGCAATGCTTATGAAAACCATCCTAGAAATAGCATGGGATGCTGACCTGTAAATGCCTAGCTTCCAAATAAAGCTCTTAATTTTTTTTGATATATTTATTCGGGATTTCTATTAAAGGTTACACAAGTTGAGTTAGTTTCTATTCCACTTCACAAACAGCATTCTTTAATTTCTGATAATAAATAGAACTAATACATATTTAAAGGTTCATCCCAAAATTTATATAATTTTAGAATCATATATAAAATATTAAACAAGATAGCCAGCAAAAATTTGTATACAGTGTTCCTAGTATTAAAATACATAGAAAATGCCATCTCGGTTTATGACTCTTAGAAAATATAATCCAAAATTGAATTTTGAAGTGTCACTGAATCTTCAGCTGGAATTTCTCGTGGCAGATACTCTCACCCTTTTCATTTTGTGAATTTTGATTTCTTTCTTAAGTGCGAATATGTCACTCCTGAAAATAATTCTACTATAGTTATTTGCAACAACTTCTTTTTAATAGGGAAATGTTAAAACTGAAATCTATATTTACATTATGAAAAATATTTAACCCAGGGCAATATTTCTCAAACTTCCCTTTGAGTAAGAATGTTCTGGAAGAGTTGTTTAAAATGCTAATTTACTGGTTCTATCCTTGGGGATTCTGATTCCCTACAGCTGAAACAGGGCCCAGGAATGTATATTTTCTCAAGAACCCTCAGGTGATTCTGATTACAGGGGGTCTAAAGGCAACAATTAGAAAATTATTGGTCCAGGGCTACCATAGATGGTTACAGCCTATTTGTCATCAAGATAATCTTCAAATTTCAATAAAGAACCTCTTTATTATCAACATTATTCCAAAATGTAGTAAAGATTGATTTCTAATAAGTTTAAAAATAAATATTGCCTGTACCATGGCCTGATTTAAATCTAGTTTCTAAGTAACACTGTAAACTCTTGAGGCAATATTCTAGTACTCACCGATCAGTGTATATAGAGACTAAAGATAAATGCAGAGCTCCATTAAGCCAGGACTCTAAGCTAGGAATCTCACATGCCCCCTCTCTTCCTTGCAGTATCCTCTTAGTTTATCTTCAGTTTAAGCTTGTTCTCCCCTCTCTTTCCCCTAACTCAGATTCTCTCACTGCCAATTTCCTCCCTCTTTATAGACTCTTAGCTTATAATCTTCTCACGGCCTACTTTTTTTTCCTCCTAGATATCTTATCCAAGGATAAAAGAGGGGAAGGTGAATCCTGGTCTTTCATAGATTTTGTGGATTAAAAGTGCTGGACTTGGAGTATACGGCTAAGAAAGAAGTGTTAGGTAAACACAGAAAGAAATGTGGATGCTTCTCTGCCCAGGCTAGATTCTTCTTTCTCCCAGTCTGCTCTAGAAATGCCTGGCTTCTTATGTTTTTCACTGAAGCAAAGCCAGAGCTACACCTTCATCAGGTAAACTAAAAATCAGATCATATGGCCCATAGGAGCTTGATGTATTTCAGTATGACTCCTTTAATATTTCATGGCTTTATTCCACAACTGTCTTGTCTTAGAAATGCATCACACCACAGAGCAAACCAAGCTTTGCTGTCTTAAGCACCAAAAATGAACCAAAGTTTGGCCAGGTGTGGTGGCTCACGCCTGTAATCCCAGCACTTTGGGAGGCTGAGGAGGGTGGATCACAAGGTCAGGAGATTGAGACCATCCTGGCCAACATGGTGAAACCCCATCTCTACTAAAAATACAAAAATTAGCGGGGTGTGGTGATGCACGCCTGTAGTCCGAGCTACTCAGGAGACTGTGGTAGGAGAATCGCTTGAACCTGGGAGGCGGACACTGCAGTGAGCCGAGATCTCACCACTGCACTCCAGCCTAGTGACAGGGCGAGACTCCATCTCAAAAAAAAAAAAACAACAAAAAACAAATCCAAAAGTGATCCACAGTTTTAGGCAAGAGCAAAGCGGATAGCTTTACCTAGAATGTTGTTAGAAATATCTTTCTTTGCCTCACTTGGGACGTGTGTACCATAAGAGTAGTGGTGTTTCTGCTGTCATCTTTAAGCAAACAAAGAATTCCATGACACATGAAGATGACTGTTTAGGCTTCCAGACTGAGGTAATTAATGCAACTGTGGCCTCGTGTACTTCTGACATCAGGATTTATGGATGACCCAGGTTTAGTCTCTTAGAAAAATCAGCTATGAGTTGAATACAGACTTGAAGTGAAAGTAAAGAAGCAATAAAATATCAAAATCTTATGTTGTATTTTAAATTTCTAAAGTCTTAAGGAAGTTGTTTGTCTATGTCCATTTCAAATGGGTATAATGGTCCATGACAGGCTTTGAGAAAATAGGCTATGAGCATGAACTTCATCGTAAGTATGTTGTTAAGAGTGGCAGTCGTATTGATGATGTAAACATCTTTCCTCTCCTGGCATTAACAGACAGAAATGTGACTTGTACATTCAGTCTCTCCCCACCAACACATATGCAAGCAAAATGTGAAACTCACCTCTCTGCTTACATATCTTTAGTTGATAGTTCACAGACAAGAAGTTTTGTGAGACTGAACCCGAAATGATCTGTTAATGATTTGGGATTTTAAACAGTTTGCTCTGAAAGCTGGTTCTTGTAATCAAGTTTGACATGAAAATAGCACTGTCATTAAATTCAAGGAAATACCACAGTTTAATGCTTAATCACATTAAATTTCGGATAATTTGTATGTCGTGAAGCTGTATTTTGGAAACATCGGTTGGAGCTTTAGTACTGAGCAGACCATGTATCTATATAGACTCTTAGTCTCAGGGCACTTCAGTATCAAGTTGTAGTTTTGGAAAGCTGGTATGGAAAAAAAAAAAAAACGCCTGTTTATTAATTGCATTGAAATGTTTTAGGGCATACCTACATGTAATTAAAGTGGCAATGATAGCAAATAATAGGGCTACAATTACTTTCTTCTAGAACCAGTTTCTTTCTTTCAAGGGAAAAATTCTTGCCCCGTCACTTGCCCCATGAATTTCCAGGAGTGTTTCTTGCCTCTGATTTGAAGCATGTTAATGTTGTTCTTTTTCAAGCAGTTCTGATTCTTTGTCCTATACATTTTTGTGGATAGATGTTGTCTGGGTGATGGAAGGGTAGAGATTAAATTGAATTTCTTGCAGGGTCAGTTTACATAGTGAGTTCTGAAAGCACTGAGTGGAAGATTTACATTTTCACGCAAAATCATTGAAATTATGGTGAGTAAAACATATGATAAGGATGTTAACATATACCTAATAGATCACCCATACTCACGTGGGAGTTTTAGTAGTTCTTAGTAATTCCATTTACTTGACACAAATGGTTGTAGCTGATTGCTCTAACCTATCACCATACCTTGAGCAAAACAACGGATGGCATTCAATAAGGAGTTAGGATCCATTAAAGAGAAGCCCATTATAACAGCTTATACAATCTACAATGCAAATGAGAACACTGTTTCAACATAAGATGAAAAAGGCATTCTGAAAGAGGCTCAAGTATTTTCTAAATTTTAACAAAGCACTAGTCTTGACTCCTAAGATTTCTTAAATATTTTTCAAAGTGTCAACTCAGAATTGTGGAATATGTCTTTTGTCTTCCCACTGTAAGGATTCAAACTTCTCATAATGCACAGAAAGATCTCCAGTCAGGATCTCCCCCACCCAATACAACGTTGTGTTAAACTTCATCCAGTTGTCCAGCTAATTCTTATGCTTCTCCAATTTTATTGGATATGATGTTTTTATTGGGGTTCATGGAAGCATGGCTAATGATATCAGCAAGCTTTGTAATTTCTCACTGCCAGTTTTCTACACAACTTACACTTTTGTCACTCAAACTGCACCAAATTGCTCCAACAATTAATCTTAAAGTGCAGGAGTAGGGGGACTTTTAAATGGACCCCTTCTTGGGATTTTGTGTTAAAAACAGAAAAGTTCCCATGAGTGAAGGGGGTAAGTTAGCTTTTCCAGCCTCTGCCTCTCCCCAAGTCTCACTCTTCTCTACCACCCCGCAAAAGGAATGAATTACATTTCTCTTCTTGTCCTTTAAATGAATAGCATAGTTTGGGTGAAATTATCGGGCAATTGCATGCCTTTTATGCAGATAATGCTATTTGATGAAAGCGGTGTTTTGATCTGCTAAGGATAATACAGATCCAGGGTTGGATTCATTGGTGAGAGTAAAGCTGTCTTCTGTGATAACTTCATCTCAGCATGAGGTCAGACGGGGAAAACTGGGATGGGGGATTAAAAAATGACACAGTCAGAGCAGTATTCAGTTCCCTGCTGTGCTCCTGGCTGCACACTATAGCTTATGTTTCTGATCTGTTATGGTATTGTCTGCCTTTCTCTCTCGGAGCAGAAAGAGATTGCTTAAAACTTTTCTTTTTTCAGCTAGAGGGATTAGTTCTGTGCAGTTTTTTTAATTAAAGAAACTGTATCTTTTTCAAGGCAATTTAAAGCTGCAAGAGAAGAACCATCAACATCCATAACTTAGTACTATTATCTGTAACAAAGTGTAAGCTCTAAACTTGATATTCAGAAATAGGGGAAAGGAGCTATAGAATTCTGTTGTATTTTTAACCTTCAGTGGTTGCTCCAATCCCTAAATGAAGAATAGTAAATAAATTATTTTGTATAAGTCCTGAATATGTTTCTGTAAGTAGTAACTTTCAGCCTTTTTGCTTTTTTAGCTTAGCTGAGCTTGCTTAATTAAATCTTCATGATGATAGCGAAGTGCACTTGAAAATGGTGTAAGAGGAAATAGATTTGACTATATATCCTCTTTTTTACCCAGAGATCATTTTTAAACATTTCCATTCTACTGAAAGTGATAACAGTAGAAAATGTCTGCTTAATATGGGCAATTTGCATTTAAACAGTGCAAAGTACAACATTATGGTACTTTATCACGACGAATCTTTGCATTTGTGATAAGCGGTCATCATCTTTATTAATCTGAGGGGAGCATGGATTGAATCTATCCAAAGTGATGATGAATTTGTCAGGACATATACATTTGAGTTGAATTTATAGCTCAATTTAACCCAGGTTAATGTCGAAAATCCTCAAATGTTTCCAATAAGGCCCATATGGTTATCACTTTACAAAGCACACAGGCTCTGCGCTTCAGTTGCAACATACACATCTCCAACTAAATTCCATGCCAGATCAATTAGAAACAGTCCTCCTGAGCAGACAGGGACAAACAGAGATTGTTTCCCCAATACCAGCTGAACCGTTGTCTTGAAGAAATGAAAAGCAGTCATCTTAGGCTCTACACTTCTTACCACTAAAAATCCAAAGGAAAGGTGGAAGACAATAGGGTTTTATAAATAATGTCATATTTAATGTAAAAACGTGAGTATCTACACGTTATAGGAGCTTGCTACAATTTGTTTCCAAATTTCAATAAATATCATATCCTACTGAAAAAGAGAAAACCAAAATTTGATCTCTTTGCCTTTTCTCATTGTTTTTGTCTTTACTTTAAATTATGTTTCTGAGGAAAGTCAACCAAGGTCAAAAGTGGTTCGTTGTAATGACCAGAATTTTAAAATGATGTCCCATTAAGAACTTGATGGTAGAGAAGAAAAACGTGTACTTAAATACGTTTTCGAGGTAAATTTTATTTATGACATACCCCTATTTAAAAAAGAAAGTCAGAAGGGCTAAAGACAATGAAAATATTTTATTCCTGTATCCACTCATTCATTCAACAAACATTTATTGAGCAGCTCCTCTATGCCAGCCCATGGGCTAGGCTTGTGTGTCCAAAGAGGCATAAGGTTGAGCCCCTACACTCCAAGAGTGCTCAGCTATTAGGAAAGACCTATCCAAAACACAGTGCCATCCTTTATTACATGCAGAACACACAGTGGAAGCACTGCCAAGGAAGGAGAGTATCACTAATAGGTGCTTACAAAGCTATGTGTTCTAGGGCTCCGGATGCAAGGCATTCCAGACTAAGAGGTCACCAAAGGGAGGAGAAAGAGTAGGGCACTTCCGGGAAATAAAAAGATGTTCAATTTGTCTGATACTGAATTACCGTCACTTGATGCCTATATTTTTTACCTATATTTACAAGTTAACATATAAGCTGGAACCTAAAATATCTAAAGGGTGTTGTTTTACTAAAACATTGTCCTGTAATGTCACTACTTTATCATAAACCTTGCCAGCACCTAATGCCTACCTTGAGTACGCTATATACGCTTCTCACTGAAAAGTTGTTTATAGAAAATATGACAGATTTTAAAAGGCACTCCATGATAACTCTTAATTATAAAGGTTCCAACTTTCAGTGTGGAATAATGTAGCAAGTTTTAAACACATTCACAGAGCTAAACCAAAACCGAAAGTTCCACATGTTCAAAGATGCTGGTGTTCAAAATGCTTTGCAAAACCTGGGGTCTTTTATGAGGCTCCAGCCAAAGCAAGGGAGCCTTTGGGTGGTGCTACGCAAATGCCTTTTCACCGAAGGCTGGAGCCACGCATAGGCCAGGTTTACGCCATGGAATACAAGCAAATGTACTGGAGAAGCATGGTCCCAATTAAAGGTTGCTTCGTCTCATCACCAGTCCATTTGGTGGCTCCAAAATGCATGCACATTGAGAGAGGCTTATCTTGCTTTAATTAAGATAATGAAAACATATTTTCCTCTACAAACAGTCATTTAATTTTATGACTTTGTCAGTGATCGAATTAAAATATTTTTTTTTTATAGTTCCCTCAATCTAACAGCCAAGGGATAAGTTATTTTTTGTCAGTGGGGGGAAAACCCCACCCAATAATATCTTTAAGGCTACTTGAGAGACTTCCATGTAAAATTTCAGTTTTAGTGTTGTTCACTGTTGCAGATTAATTCCTTGCTACCTGTGAAGCCATTTGTGTAAGGCAAACACCTCAGGTGCGTAGAATTTGGGTTTTGCTCGGTGGCTACCAGCCTCTAGCCTGTGTTCTAAAGTGGCCCATCACCTATTTGCTGTTCTCAGTTGAGACATAACCTTCTTTTGGGTATATGTGGGTTACTGGCTTTCCTGGTCCTGAGGGGTGAGCTGGAAGGTCTAGGTACCTGAGATTTGGCTCCCCTGCTCATTTCTACCCCGTTCCTCATCGTTCCTAGGGTCTCCTGAGTGGGAGAGGTTGCAGCCGGCGCAGCCACTGGGTTTGAACCCAGCAGGCAGGCCGCTCAGGCCTCAGGTTTGCTAGAGCAGATGTAATAACGTCCAAAGAATAGGTAAACTCGAGTGATGTCCACAAGTCTCCTTGGAGAGCCTAATACCTGCCTCACCCGGCGGTCCCCTTCTGCACGCCTGAAAGCCTCGCGTGTCAAAGGAGGAAGTGGCTGCGGAGACCGTCGAGTCTGCACGGGAGAGAGGCACAAACGGCTGCTACCCGGCCCTTCAGGTCCAAGCTGGCTCTTGAGGACAGGAGGAGAAACGGACAGCCCCCAAAGGGGAGAAAGGGAAGGCGCGTGTGATGCTGACTAAAATGGACAGGTGTCACCTTCAGGTGGGCAGCGCCACTTGGCTGAGAGTTGGCCCATGGGGAGGCGGTGGAGCGGCAGGGCGGGGTGCTGGTGGCCTTGCCTCAGTAGTGGGGCAAGAGCCTGGCTCCTCTTCCCCAAAATGAATCCGGAGGTTCCGCCCATTATTTTCTCCCTAAGGACTTTTTAGAGGCTTGCAAAGGCCCCAGGCATGCGTTCCTAAGAGTAGGGGTAGGCGAGGGGAGCTGGGCCACATTTTCCTTTCGGAGAGCTGCGCATCTGTGTGACAAGAGGGGCCCACGGGAGGGCGATGCCGCCAGCTCCGTCCCATTATCCCGAGCACTACCGGCTGCGTTCACACCGCAGAGTCACCAGCTGCGCCGGGCAGTTTGCTGAGAGGGGCCAGAGGCTTGCAAAACAGAGAGCGATGTCTTGCATTTCTTCTCTCGCTCCAGTTTTTATTGCTGTGGAGGGCACGGCGTGAGCTGCCCGCCATCCCCGCCCTCTCTTGACAACAGCTCAGTGAGGCAAAAACCATGATGGTCACGTAGCGAGCTGCCTCTCTGCTTTCCAGGGATTCATTTGAAGGAGGAAGCGTGTGGTAGTTTGGCACTGCACAACATCAGCTTTTCCTAGCGGCCTCAAATGATGGAACTTCTTTGTATGAGAGACAGAGAGAGAGAGACCCAAATTGAACACACGTAAGCTGCGTGGATTACGGGCGCAGGCAGACGTAGAGGAGGACCGACCCCTGCGCGCTTTGTCCACCAGCGACGCCTGGCATAGAGTGCGCAGGGCCGTATTAATGAGTTCTAGAGCATTTTTTTTCTATATTGCAAGCATAGTGTAAATGCTCAGCATTGCGTACTGAAAAACTTTTAATCTCATGTAAGAAGGAACTGGGCTAGAGACAGGAGCCAAGATTTATTGCCATTTCTAAGTTTTACGAGTTCTATTGTTTCCTACCTTTATCACCAGCGTTAGCTGTAATGAGGATTCTAGGAAAAAAGAAGCATCCCCCAACTCCCACAATGTAGCACTTCAGTTCTGGCCTCTTTAGGATTGGGGCAGTGTCTCATCTCTATTGTGTATTCCTAGATAGTAGGAGGGAGTCTCACTTACATATTTATAAAAGTTTTAAAGACCTAATACTTTTGTGTGTGTGGGGGAACTGGGCCACAAAAGTGCTTTATGAGTTTCCTTACGATCATGTCTGGATTCAAATTTCAAGTAGTCTGCATGCTCTTCATGTAATATCTGGGACATATCTTCATAATTGACAAGCTTTTTTTTTTTTTAATAATGAGAATGCTTAGAATGAGTGGGGGATATCATTAATTCGCCCCCATGACCTTATCTTTTTCAAGTGTGAAATTCAGTGGCAGAAGGAGATGGATCTATCCCAGGGTGACTCTAGATTCTTCCCGCAAAGATGTGCGTGTGCTGCTTTCCGGGTCGGGTTCGCTTACTACCAAGACTTCTCTACTTAACGCGCTGCCCTCGGGCACTTAGCAACTTCGGGAACACGGGCTGTGGGTCTGGGCACACTGGTTCGAGTTCGAGTTTAGAGATTCTCCTCCCTTCTAGCCCAAACTTTGGAGAAACTATCATAAAGGTTCAGGCTTTCCTAGGAGGCATCGTCCGTGTTCTCCCAGTGCTCGATCTGTTTCTGGTTCTGCACGGCAGTTAAAAATGCAAGTGGACTTCCTAACGGCGGAGTACAGGTACAGGTCAGCGGAATCCTCCGCTCTGAAGCTGAAAGTGGACGGTGGCGCGAGGAGGCTGGGAGCGCACCAGTCTCCGCCACGCTTCCAAGGAGAGGTCGGCGGCGGCCGGGGCAGGCCTGGTCGCCGGGTCTCAGCCCTCCACGGATGGACTGCGGGTCCCTGGGGAAGGCGGGGAGATGCTCGGGCGCCCACGGGGGAGCCGCACGCACTCGACAGTCCCAAGCGCGCATGCCCCACCTCTGCCACCGCCCCGTCCCGGACCCGAAAGGAGCCTGAAGGATCCCACGGACCGTCGAGCCAGAGAGCGGTTCTGCTCAGGTCGCCCATTCGGAGCTACAAAGCTCTGGAACTTCCAGCAGTTTTGGAAGCTCCGGGGGAGGACTTTCCTGCAGATAGGGGGCGGGGGCTGGGGAGCGGGCAGCCGGGAGCCAGCGCTGCGGTGGGTAGAAAGTGGCAGTGTCTTGGGAGGAGCAGCAAACTTTTTTTTCCCTCCCACAGCAAACAAAATCGAGGCAGGGACAGTGTTCGGCTGCTAATCTGAGGGGAGAATGGAGAGGAAGGAAGAGTAGTAAAAGCGGGGAGTGGAGCCTTCGGAGGACTCCCGGGTCCGCTCCTGGCAAGGTGATGCTGGGCGGAGGCCTAGGTGCTTGAAGCCGGGGGGCAGGCAATTGTTCTGCTACAGTGCCGAATGGGGCTGGTAAGGAAGTCTGAGTGTTTACTGCCTCCCTTCCCTGTCCAAAGGTCATTTGCTCTTTTCGGTCTCGGACGAAAGGACACTGTGGGAAGGAAGGCGCGGGTCATTTTCAGAGGCTCCGCAAAGGACGGGCCGCCTACCGGGGGTGGAAATCCTTAATTACACCCTTCTGCCTCGGAATCCGTCTTCCTGGCAGTGTCTTGCACTCCCACCTCCTCGGGTGACTCAGCTGACCTGAAATGCCCACCCCTACGGAAGATCAAGAAAAGTAGTTTTCTAAGAAGGTTAGAGGTTTGATTACACAGAGAAGTGTTTCCACTTAAGTCCAAAGCAATTACCCGCCCCCTCCCCCAGGGCCGCCTCGCCGCCACCCGTAGCAGAAAAGGACAGACTCCCACGCACGTACCCCCGCACTTTGTTGGTGCGTGTGAATTTCAAATGACGCAGTAAGTTCATTAGTGTTTGCAATCAGCGGCGGGCAGACCCCTCATCAGAGCCGAAAGCCGGCAAGAGCCATTCATCAGCGTGAAGTGTTATTCACGGATGACCCCTAAATCACGGCGAGAGTAGTTGAGGCACTGATTGGTCACAGCATGGGAGCCTCGGTGCTTTCCCGAACCCGACGCGGCCGGGAGGAGGGAAAGAGGGAGGGGCGGCGAACGTGGTTCAGTCCGGCAAATCCCATTTGACAGAAAAAGGCAGTAAACGGGGAATCTCTTTTTTTGAATAAAGAAGAAGAAATAAAGTACCTGTCATCTTGACAAGTGGCGGAGCAGAGGAGTCAAGGATTATAAATGATCACAGCCAGGTCCAGCTCGCCCCGTGATTGGGCTCTCCCGCGATCTGCACCGGGGGAAGCGCATGGTAGGCTCCTCTCCTTTCCTCCTCTCCCTCGCACACTCCCGCACACACACACACACACACACACACACACACACGGACACGTGTACGCGCCCGGGCTCGGGCACACTCGGCCCGGCGCGTCCCCCGCCGCACAATTACGGTCCTGGATGCCGCTCCCCGGCCGGGCGTCCCGGGGGCCTCCTCACCTGGCCCTTCTCGCCTTCCTCCTCCCTCGCCTCCCCGGTCCTCCCGCTCGCGGGCCGAGCCCCGAAAACTCCGACCCGGCCTGGTCCGCCGCCTTGGAGGAGGCTGGAAGGGCCGGCGGGCGGGGAGAGGGGGAGCGCGGGGGAGAGCAAGAAAGTGAACTCATTGGCGCGCCAGCGCCCTC
>NW_012118487.1:5457225-5498025 GCF_000951035.1 Colobus angolensis palliatus | reverse complement strand
GTGGGGGCGGGGAGGGGAGCCCGCCTGGTCCTCTTCGGCCCCCACTGTGTGGCGGGGCCCCGCGTCCTCTGCGGGGGCGTCTTGACAGGATCCTGTGGGGCTTCCAGCGAGCGGAAAGCCCCGGGATGTCACCGCTTTCCGGGGCAGGCAGGGGAGAGAAGGCTTCTGCAGCGACCAGGGAGCCAAGTTGGAAAGGAGTGAAGGAGGGAGAGTGAGGGGCGAGGGGTAACGTGGGGAGTGGTGGATCACGGCTGAAACTTGATCGGGAAACTCTGGATGGGGCTGGAAACACACACAAAATATCCTGAGCTGGGCGTTTCAAAAATTACGAATTTATGAGCCTGCAACTGAGATTCTAAGTCCCTGTTGTGTTTTACAACCGATTACAAAGAGCTTCACATATTTTAGGTTGAGGCGGGTTGTGTCTCATTGATCTTTGCTGAGCATCTTACTATGCAGCTTGGATTCCATTCTTACTGCCTCACCTTTAAGGTAGCTGGAGTGGTAACTTGTTAATTTTTATTGTGGAGGGAGGATAACAAGTACTTGTACCGTGTAATACATCACATACGTGTGTTTTCCGAAGTCATTATAATTTGGAGGTAGAGAAAAGTTTCCAAGTACGTGTGAGGAGGTGCAATGGAAATGAAAGGCTGAGAGCTGTCCTAGAGTTTTTACAGGGTCCCAGACGGCTGGGATGCCCGAGAACAGGACTGTCTCTTCATCATGCTCTATTTCTTATCTTCTGACAATGTATTTTGTGAAACGTTGGTAGACTCTGGCAGAATTCACTGGGTGGTCTTTTCACTGGAAATAGAAATATGTTGAGGCATTACCTTTCCCTTCTCTTGTCAAAAGAAAAAAGGTGGATATGGCATCTCTGGAAAGCTTGAAAGAGTATCCCAAAAGATGATATTGCAACTGAACAGAACTTGGTGATTTGATTCCCTTAGTGACTTTGTTTAAAATAATGATGCATATCCCTTTTTCCCCGTTGCCTACTTGGAGAAGTATTTGTAGTCTTTAGGGTATTAATATATTGAGAACAGACTGACTTTAGAATTAAGAGCAACTGTGTGATAATAATTCATTATCTATTTTAATATTTCAGTTAAAACACAAGATCTTATAAATTCAACAGTCTTGCTTTGTGCATTCCTTAATACACTTTTAAGTATCTAGAACTTCGAGCATGTATATCTTAATATATAAAATTCTTGTATGAGCCCTGAAAGTTTCGATTTTCAATTCTAAATGCAGAGCAAATATTTAATTCTTGATCTAAGAGTGAGAGGTTAGTTCAGTAATAAGACTTGCTAATCCCACTTTAAAATGTCATGGCATTCACAAATTATTCCTAAATTCTTCAAAGATAGGCGTTTATAATGAGTTTAGTTATTCTATTGCGTATTTCAGGATTTTCTTATCTTTTCCTGTTGCATTTCCCTTAATAATCTCATTCTTTTTTCTTACATGATTTTTTTATTCCTCTTAAAGATTTTTTCATTCCTCTTAAAGATTTTTTTCTAATAGTAAACAAATATGTCTTATATTAAATAACTTAGAAAAGAATATATAGTTAGAAAAAGTAGTTCAAATCAAACAGACATTTTACATGCACTGCACAGTTTTTATGAAAAATGTAGATATACTAATCACCATGCTAATGTTTATATATGTCTGGAAAACTATATGAACCCCCTGTGCCAATAGCTTTAAGTTAGCAACCTATGCACTCTAATGAGAATTACTTGATTATTGGAAAAAAAGCAGATAGATTTATAGAATTGTGACTAGTTATTCCTCCAAATGGGATTATTTTGCATGGCTGTGTTTATTTTCTAGGAAGATGTTTTGGGTAAATTATTGAGGTTTTTCTTACTATGATTCTGTAGGCGTGTCATCAGTCTTTTGGTTAGAAAAGGGAACCTGCCTTATTAGGGTGAAGACAAAGAAAGATAAGGATGCTTATCTTTGAATAGAAGAAAGCTCCTAAAGAGAGTGAAAACTTTTAAACTTATTCAGAAAGGAAACCTAGCTGAACAATAATGATCCAGTTAGTAAGTTCAAGCTACTGTTTCTTAGCTTTGCTTCTGGGAGCCAAGGGTAATTATTCTCTTTGTAAAGAGTCAAGCAAATAAGAAAGCAGGAAGGAGTGCGTGGATATCCTTGTGAGTAGAGTGACCTGTCAGAAATACTGAATCACCGTTAGGCTGGGTGTACAAAAAATGATGTTTTTGCAATAGCTGCAAATGTGTGTTTGGAAATGCTGAAGTTTATCCTACCTATAGGAATACTGGGGAGTAAGTTCAGAGCATGGTCATAGTCTGATATAAAAACCCAACAAAGCCAGTTTTATTAGTTTATTATTATTGATTATTTAAATAAATGCATGTGCCTCCTTTTTATTAAACTTTATTTTACCCCGTAAAAACTTGATTTCTGGATGGTGGCTGAATATCATCCAAGTGTTATATTTATTCGAATCAGTGTATTCAGCAGCTGTGATGAGCTGTCTGCCCTTTTCTTGAAGCTGTGCTGTAGAAACCTGTTAAGCATGTTGAATTACACATTGCTCATCTACCCAGTGTTTCGTTTGATAGTCAACTGTCCATTTTGACTTTGAGGACATACTTTCTTTACTTAGGGTGAGCACATGAGCAAAGAATATAATAGTTGGCCACCAAACGTTTACTGTGGTCCATAACCAATTACATATTCCTTTGAATTTCCAGTTGAAGTTAGTGTTGTGTTCGTAATTGCCTTATAAAGTGGAATGATAGCCCGTAGAAAAATTGAATACGTGCATTCGGAGTAAAGTCTATTGAAAAGGTACCACCATAATACGTTATTTAAAAGTTTCAACAACTAAGTTTTATTTAAAAATTATTTTATGTAAGCTTATTTTAGAATATATTTACAACTTGTTTTTGGAAATATCAGCTGTTTTAACAGACCTGATGGAAATTTTGTGCTTAAAAAAAAAAAGAAAACCAAAAAACCTTCTTAGTCTGAAAACTGATTAATTGTTGTGTCTTATAAAACCTGATTTATTTAAAAATTTTTTTCCCCAAGCATTACCATTATGAAGCTCTCCTTCTAATTGAGATTAATGTTTCTAAGCAAAGAAGTGGTTTGGAGGACTGCATTCATTTTGGGTGCTGTTGTAATCAATTTTAGATACAGCATTCCACAATGGATCAGTTTGCATCCAAACCTGCCTTATTATGTAGAATTAACTTGTTGGTGATTGATAGTAATACTTCTCCATCTTGAAAAGTCATTTGTTTCCAAACAAGTGTGATGGCTTGTATGAGTTTCGAAAGATTGCTTCTCATAATTAAAACATCCTATTGGGGACCTAATTTGAACTTTTTCTAAGAATTATATAAAACATGAGGAAGCAATTCATTAACATATATTCAACTAAAATAGCCTGTTTTCCTAAAATGCAATATGCCTCAAGGCATATTTTCTTGCCCATCAAAGGATTTTATAGCCTTTTGAGTCATTAATAGTAATTGTAATCCATCTAGGTTATTTCCTGTTTTGTTTGTATTAGCATTCTAGTTCAGTTTTTCAGAGACTTCTTAGAATTATGGATGGACCTCTTGTGCATGTGTTATAACTTTATTTCATAAGATAGTAGGTATAATCCTGACAATGAAAGATAGTGCATGTGGAGGTAATTCCTTAATGGAAATGTGGAGAGATGGTGGATGTTATCGCCCCACTGTGATATTTGCATTTGTTTCTTATTTGTACCTGGTCAGCTTTGGTTTTATCAGCTTTTAAGTCTCTTCTGAAAGACCACATTAAGATTTTCTAGGGCTTTGGTCCATATTGCATTGTGATACATGTTATCCCAATCAAATAAAATATTAGGAGCACAGAATATAAGATTAATATAGATTAGCATTCTGATGTATCTATAGTATATATGATTTCTAAAGACAGATGTAACTGCTTTCTAGTGCGTGTAAAGTTCCCACAATGGTATTACTCTTTACTTTCAGGAAGGAAAAAAGCTTGATAAGAACTATGTATCTTTATTTTATTCTCTGTAATGATAGATTCTTGGCATTGGATTGGTGTTTTTCCAGCTTAAGACATCCATTTAAAATAGTTTTAAATGCTAACATAATGCAGTTAAACTCCCATTTTCAAAATGTTATTTTACACAAGCATTAGAGTATAAACTATCAAAATACAGAAACATGCCCTGAGATATATACATGTTTCATATACTGAAACTACAATAGGATTCATTATTTTGACGGAATTGCGATAAAATTTTCTGTAGTTTTGGTTAAATTACTCAGGTGATTACCTAGTTAGAACAGCTACATGGAATTCGCTAAAGATAGTGATCAACTCAAACCCATGTCTTTCTATTTCAAATTAGTCACTGTGCAAATTAATGTCAGTATCATAGAATGAACTCGTAAGTCATACGAGTAGATGATTGAAACCATATCATGTAATAATAATAATAATGAGATTTTACTTCCCTGGTGATAAACTTTCCTGGAATCTTAGAAGAGCTAGGATCGGGTAGCACTGACTTTTCAAACAAGTTTGTGATAGGTGGCAGTCTTAACCGAGTTCCTTGACTTCCTTCAGAAAATAGGTAATTCTTATATGTTTAGGAGCATGTGTGGAGTGAAATGTAGCATAACACTAAACTATGTTTATATTCTTTTTTGTAAGTTTAGGAGTTAATCATTACTTGTGGAGGTGTGGCATTTATTACTATTATTATTTACTATTTCGCCCATGTTTATAGTTCTGTAGTTTATACTAGAGCATGCAAAAACACAGTGCTACCTTCTGAAAATCTTGTTTTGGGGAAAACATAGTGCCTGTATTCACACTTGCATTTAATGATATAAAATCGTATCATTTATATAATTATATGAAAGTCAGTGTGGGATACAAAAGTCATTGCATTTGCTGATAGTGTATTCTCAAATATTGTGGAGTAGTTTTTACTTCTGTTAGAGTAGTTGGGGAGCGGTGGGGATAATGTGATTTGTTTGCCCTGGAATGGGATCATATTATTTAATAATAACCAGCTACTTTATAACTGGGTCTACTTGGTCTCTGCCTCAAAACCAAAAAGAGATAAGGGAAGAAGGAAGGGAGGAAGAAAGGAAAAGAGGAAGGGAGGGGAGTAAGAGAAAGAGAGAGAAAGAGGAGAAAATAGGAAAACGAATATATTTTATAATGAATGGTGGTCCTTTGAGCGTTTTCTGTGTGTAGCAGGGTGTGTGACAGGAAAAGCAGACTAAAGGGAAAATTTTGTCATTTCATTTAATTGGGTAAGTACAGAAGAAAATTAACTTTAAATTTTTTCACTTTTAAATATATGTATTTTCAATTCCTACAGGAGAATCAGAATATCAGTTCTTAAAATTAGTGCAAGACATTCCAAATATTGTATACAGTTTCTTATATTGATGGAAAAAAGAAAATGTACTAACAGCTCTATTTTATTGGCATGCTTTCTTTGTTTACGAGACTGAAAATCAAGTTATAGTTTTCTGTATAGAGACTTAAAAAAACCACACAACTCTGATTATTTAAAAAGACCATTTAGGAGGTAACTTATAAAGGCCACTTACCTTTAAAGATACAACTCTTAATATGTTGTAGTCATTCTTTCCTTTGTTTAATTACTAGTAATATTTGCTAGAATTCTTATGCGAATCCCTCTTCAGGTTGCCATTACTTAGAAAGAATTAACAGCTTGTTAATGACTGTCTTCCTTCAGTCCGATTCCGTAGCACCTCTGAATGTAGTGGCTGTTTATGAAGATAGCAGCACACCTCTGAATAGGAGGGTGACGTGGATTTGTGGTCCTCTGTTCCCTCCCCCAAACAGAAAAGCTACTTTTTTATTAGAATGGATTATTTCCTTTTGAATTAAATTATGCTCAGCTAATATTTTGTGACTAGAATTGTTGACCCTCCTCTCTGCATGAGGAGGTGTCTTTTTGATAACAGGGGCGTTTCCAAAGAAGAGGTCCTCACTCAAGAGCGTCTCCAGCATCCTATCGAGTCCAGCATGTGGCTTCTAAACTGGGATGGTATCTTAGGAGAGTTTATGTTCTTGGACTGCATACTAGAAGGTACGTTATGCAGACAGTGAAAAGACAGGATTGAGTTATTATAATATACAGGGAGAAATGTGTGAGGCATGTTAAATATTTTGCATGAAGCATGTGCAAATATATGAATATGAGATTATGTTTATTTTGGTAAAAGTGCACTCTTGAAAAGTAAACAATTGTTTATTTTCAGTCTACCTAATGTTCTTTTTAAAGAGTAACATCTATTCTAATACTTTTTATCAGAGAATTTGGAATTTGTCAACATGTAGGTAGAAAAAAATTGGCAAGGGACTGGTTCTTTTAAATAGCTCTTAAGAAAATTGGCACAGAGCTTGCCATTTGAAATAATTATGAAAACCAGGGGAAGACAGCTGTGAATTTTATTTCTTTCAGAATTTATAATAACTTTCATCTAAAGAAAGCTATCACTCCTATAGTTCTTTAAAACAAATCTGTGACTTTTTTTCTCTTAGGAGCAAAAAAAAAAAAAAAAATCCCCAAAAAACAAAAGCATCTTGAACAGCGTTATTACATTTTTCTATATTTATAAGCAAAAATGAAATGAATATTTAAAACTTTAAAATTTTTTCACTTAAATTTTGTGTAATGATGAGAATAGTTAAGTGTAGGTTAAAATATTGCAAATAATAAAAACTAATCTAGTAATCTAAATACATATTATAGATAAGTGATGAACTATAATATTCCAAAGAAATAAAAATGGTAGTATACACAGCCATATTTTATCTCTTGATTGTCACAAAAATAAGGCATTCTTACAAGGATATGGCTGAATTTTATGATGGTATCAGTAATAGTGAGAATAACTGGACACAATGAAAATAACTGAAATGTTATTCCTCATCTTTTAGCTAATACTTTCAGAAAATTCCCAAATAATTACAGGAGCTTTTGAAAATAATGAGACATGCTAGGAGAAAGAAAGTACATTTGTTGCCTTACAAAACCATTAATGAATTTAATAGTTCAGAAAGGGGTGAAAGCTGAAGAGAACTTCTGCCAGGATGTTATCCTTCAAATTTAAGTAGAACAGACATTTTCTGTCTATAATACATTTATAAGTTGATATTTCTACTTTAAATTTCAACTTGTTTTTCTTCTAAGGAGCTACTAACATATTTAACATTTAAAATAAATTTTAATTTAAACAAAAATTAAAGTTGTTATTTGTATGTAATGTATACCTATCAAGCCAGAAATGAATCCTTACTTGTAGAATAATTTTTATGCTTCCTTATATCTTTTTTTTTCCAAATATGAGTAGAATACCCTATCATGTTTTTTGTGATTACAAAATTAAGTAAAGCAAATTACTCTTCAATTTCAATTGTTACTTTGTCCTAGAATATACAATCTCTGAATAAAAAGACTCTGGCACTACAGTTTTTTAATAGACAATATTGGTGTGTTAAGTTGATTTGCCAGTAAGATTTTCTTCAATTTTTACTAATTTAAAAAATTACACGTGTAACAGGGACTTTGAGTCAACAGTTTACTAAAGATAAAATACTTTAAAAAGGTTTTTTATCCTGTGTTTTGGTTGTGATATAATTTTCTATATTATTTTAACTACTATGATAGTAGATGCTACAGAATTTGCCTGGTGTTGTAACTTAAACCAAAGAAAAAGATGTAATTTTAAATATTTAATTTATTTTTAAAATTCTTACTGTAAGAATTTGAAGTGTAGTACCTTTTGGTTAAAAGTGCAGTCTCAGAAAAGACCTAATTTTATATATTTTGAGATTCAAATATTGATTTACTAAAGATGTGTATAAAGAAACCCTAATAATTTAAATTATCTACACCTGGGCTTTTATCTTTTATATGTTTCCACTACTCAGGGGACTTCAGATCTTTCTTTATACTGGTAATATGATTTAGAACCCATAAATAAAGAATTAAAAAATATTAGTAATCAAAACATACACTAACTGAAGTCTGTTTTAAGGGAGCCTAAAAAAGAAATAAGGTGATCCAATAAATCTGGTGTTCTAAAAGTTATACAAATACCTCAATTTAATGAAGATTACAGTTTATATAATTTAAATACTGGGAGAATATCATGAATATACATATTTGTAAAATCCATACAGATAACAAAAAAGTTATTACAAATGTGAAAGATGAATAATATATCTTTAGTCACACAGATGAATGCATTTGCAAGACAAGTGTCAAATTTTAAGATACATCAATTCTTGGTATTCTGGTTTAAGGTAATTTCAATAAAACTAATATAATCTTGCATTTCATTCAAGCATGATGTTAGTAACCTGGGTCAACTCTCAGTCAGTATAGCCATGACAGAAGTCCAGTTTCTCATTCTGAAAGTTTTCTATAAAATCTGAGCCTTCAAATCTAGTTCTAGTTCAGTTCCACGTTGCAGTTGTTTGATATCTTGTGACAAATGAGAGATCTGAAGGAGAGGACCGAGTGCTTGTTCTGTGAGATGCCATCAGTTAATTCTCCTCACATCGTCTGATAAAAGTAGCTTTTAGAAACTGTGTTGTACTTCAGATGGGAATCTTAACATATCAAGTTTGGTAAATTTTATATTGAGCTATCAGCAAAGGATAATGTGAGTTACTTAAATCATGAATGTATCACGTATTTCATGTACGTGTGATGTAAGATGTGTGGATTGGTTGTTTAATTACCACTTGAACTTTCAAAAGGCTGTATAATTCACTTTTAAAATTTAAATGTTGAGGAAAGCAAAATATAAATAGTTCATAGTCTTGGAAAAATGTTACTAATGTAAGCCTCGTAGGGATTATATTTTATTATTTCATTTTTATCTTTTTAAAAACTGATACCTTCTAATGTAATTTTTATCACTTAATTTTAAGTCTGGAACATAACCACTTGATTTAGGAATAGATATAAATTATTAATGCACATTATGCTTTTTTTTTTCCTTAAAAGATTAGAGGCTTTCAGGATGAGGTTCTGGTTCTTTTACTATTGAGAATCTTTGGTATAAATGGCTGATTTTGGTGGGAGAGTGTTACATAGTTTTTAGGCCCTCGTTATTACTTTTAAAAGAATAGCCTGTCGGGGATAGGAAGCTTGGTGGATAAGCTGCCACTCTTTGATGAAGGATTATATATTCTCCCATAAATCTGTGATCCCAGAATCTGTTACACAATAGTTTTATCAAGTAGCACTAGACTAGCTATCATTTCATTTTCCTTTAAAAAATTAATTGGTTTCTTTCCTAAATCTAATATTGATATGGAATTTTAGTCTGAATATATGTTAGGTGTGAATGGATTCAGTGAAATCCAGAGGTTACTATTTTGATGCGAGATAATGAAGCCAGATTATCTATTGAACAATGCTTTTCCATTTATGCCAGATGACCAGTGCATTGATTATTGCAGGGTACTCAGTCATTTAAGTGGGGTACCTCCTTAGTACAGTCTGCAAAGTCCATGGCCTGATGCAAGTTCTCTGTAAGCTTTTCCCCTTGTTAATATTGAAAGCAACTTGAGAAGAAAATAGTGACATGTAAAAATGAAGCCATCATATATATGAGGGTTAGTTAATTTTCTCTAAATGTGTATGTAATACACGCATATGTAATAGTGAGCATATTGTAGCTTGCTTTGGTCATGGATTTAAAAAAAGAAAATGAAAGGACATTATATTATGTGAGTGTATTTCCAACTTGTAATGAACAATTGTTTGCACAGCATAACAGTTTGATAAAAATGTGTCATTCTAAGGAGACCTCCTTTTTTTTGGTCCAATAAATATATTGAAAATTGAAAATTAAGTGGTCAGATTACATAATTGTGTTTATATCAGTTTTCATTTAATCATTGTCAATCAAATGCAAGACAATTTGTCCTATTCAAAATTAGGAAATACCAAGTATTGGCTAACTGAGTCATTTTACTTATAAAACACAAGTAATGCCACATAAAAAAGCATAATTTATTATGGGGAATTAATTTTCCTTAATAAATGGGCTCTTATTTCTGAGCCTACAAGCTTCTAAAAGTTTTAAAAGAGTAGTAAAGTTCACTATAAAAATTGCAAAGTGAGGCAATACAGTAGGTTTTTCTACAATATAAATAATTTTGGTGTCTGTGTACTTACTCATTGAAGCATACGATCAACTTCAAAAGATGGCTCTTTATAATTGTCATATTTCTATTCTGCATCATCTTCTTAAAGATTTTATATCTGTAGTAAAGATATATGATACTAAAAATTATTTTCTGTTATTCACTATTTATAATAAGGAAACTATTTAAAAGATTATTTTATGATCAATTCACTATGACTGGTTAGTCAAGCCTTCATCAAGGACTCTAGACTTTCATAACCGGTGAAAATGTAATGTTAAGAAATAAATAATACTGCCTAGAAATGAGCTAGATGTAACCAAATTTCAATTATTTTATGAGATTTTTGGAAGAATAATAATTTAAGTAAGACCTTCAAACATTTTAGGTAATAATATGCAAATTTTGATTTTATTGCTAGTAAAATACAAGGTTTAATACATATCTTAAATCATTGGTCGAGAAACATTACTCATCATTTATTATTTCAGATTCTTGGAATATATGTGTTTCAATTTAGAGTTTATAAGTAATACAGATTAAGGATTTTGAAGAGCAGGTTTTCCTTCCATCTTTCATCAGCTCTGTAGCTGAACCCTTACAATCCCTTTCTTCATTATTCTAAGCCACTATCAGATTCTAATCTTTGCTGTCTCCACAGCTGTTTGAGGATTTTTTTTTTTTTTTGCAAATGTAATTACAAGTACATGTGTTTTGTGCAACTCACTTCCTGTGAATGTTGGTGATAGAGGAACGTTAAAGGAGAACAGGACTATGTTGTGTATAGACCCATGATGAATCTGTTAGTTTTCGAGTCATTATGACAGTGGTTATCAGGAAGAATTGCATATGTTAAAACACAACAATTTTGGTTTAACTAATATGCAGAAAAAAATCACTGAAAATTTAACAATTTCTCCAGAACAAGTGCATTTTTATGGAGGTATGCGCCGCTGAAGCAAGTGATTGCTACACTTCTGTGAAGCATTGTTTTTCTTTTCTTTTTTAAAATAATTTCAACTTTCCTTTTAGATTCAGGGGTGCACAGACAGATTAGTTACATGGGTATGTTGCCTGATGCTGAGGTTTGGGGTACGGATGATCTCGTCACCCGGGCAGTGAGCATAGTACCCAGCAGTTAAGTTTGCAACCCTAGCCCCTCCCCACTCTAGTAGTTCCCAGTGTCTGTTATATGCATCGTTTTTCTAAAGTGATGCCATAATTAGAAATGTAGACAAAATATGATAGTGTTTTTTTACTTTTAAAAAACCCCATTAAAATATATTTTAGAGAGAAATGTATTAAACCCTTACATTTAATTTGATGTTCCAAGTTGGAGAATAACTGATGTCACATAGGCCCTTAAATGTACAGTGATTTAACGCCGTAGAAAAATTCAGCATATTTAGTTATAGTCATAGTATTCATACAAGAAAATGATAAACTGTGGCCATATATAAACTTTCATAAATGTTACATTTGTAAATTTTTTAGAACAGCCTATCTTCTTTAAAATATTTGTTTTATTTTAATTTTTAAACTTTTTTTACAGACAGGGTCTATGTTGCCCAGGCTGGACTTGGACTCCTGGGCTCAGGCGATCCTCCTGCTTCAGCCTCCCAAAGTACTGGCATTACACGTGTGAGCCACCCTGCCCAGCCATATCTCTCTTTTATAACATCATAATTTTTTCTGTCTTCATGTACAGTAAGACTGGGTATCTCTAGAAATAGGTAATGATATTTTCTGAGATTAGAAAATTGTATACAATTATTAACTTTAATATTTAGTTGTAAAAGATGTTTATAATGCAGTTATTTTTGTTTTCTCCTTACTTGAGGTTCTAGAGAACATGTGTTGTCTGACGACTGCTCCTTGGAGAACGAGAGGGCAGGGTGAGGCATCAGATGTAAAGCCAAAATGTGAAAAATGATGATTTCAGGGAAACTTTTGAGAATTTTTCAGGGAGTAATACAGTATTTACCAGTCAAAACTTAAGATTTTTCCCCTATCTTATTTAAATTATTAGAAATTAATATTAACCACTGGCACTGAATCTGTAAAAATTATGAGGCAATATAGATCCGATAAATTTCTGCTCTGATCTGAATGTATATCTTCATTGATATTGTGTGCTTTATTGATACAGCCATTTTTCTCCCTCAGTTCATTTAAATCCAGCCCCATGTGTTTTGTCTGTGCTCTTGTGTCCAAGTGACTGTGTCCTGGAAAAGATGAGAAGAAATAAGGCCTGATCTCAGACTCACAGGGAGCTTTCGTTTCTAATTGAGGCATGACATAAATAGGCAACTGGCAGTAATTAAAGTTACTAAGAAAGCCAGGAGAGGTAATAGAAGAATTACTACTTTGGTCAGATCGTATGTGAATAGCCCATGGATCTTTGAAAGGTCAGAGAGCTGAAGGGGGTACGCAAACGAATGGTTCTAGCGTGCACCCTTCCTGCAGCATGGAGACGTCAGCAGTGCCTTGAAACTCTGAGACATTGCAAAGGTCCTGCAGCCTTCACTGCTAACAAATAACAAAGGGGCCCTGGGGCTCACAAATGTTTTGAAACATAGTGAACTGAGACAGTAGGAACACGTGGCTTATCCTTTTCCCCCAACCCACTCGAGGCCGGAGACACCCAACAAAGTGGGGCATTGGAAGCCAGTGCCCTGAGAACAAAAGCTGACCATTTGCCTCCTTCCCCATGGAATAACTTGGCAAAATGTTTGTTGCACGCTTGTCCACAAAAACCCCCTGTGAAGGCAAAGACCCTTCTTCCCTGTTCTGAGTAGAGCCTCAGCTGCTGACACAGTGCCTGGCCCTGAAGAGTCCAGCAGTAAATAATTGATGCAGGAATGAAATTTTCCTTCACTCTACATCAATGTCAAGTGTCCTCACTAGAGAATAGCTCCTCTCCACAAAAGGTTTGTGGCCTCTGGACTTAGGTCATCACCTACGACTGCTCAGGTTCTAAAAGTCTATGGTTCTCTTGTTTTAAGATCTCCTGTGATTCATGTTAAATAGATGGTACCAACACAGCCTTGCCAGCATTTAGATGAGGACAAAAGATGTGGCTGGAGACTGTAGGTCTCTGGAAAGAGACAAGAATTTGACCGGGAGAGGTAAGGGCCTTCCAGGAGAGGGAAACACAATAGACAGCCAAGAAATCAACAATAGCAAGCCTGACTTCCTGAGCAGGTAGCACAGATCAATGAATTTGGCCAGTTTATTTGCATATTACATTTTCACGTCTACCAAGATATGTGTCCTCCCATATTTCTTAAAATATGTAGTTCTCTTTGTCTTTTATTTTTTTCCACTTTTGAAAGAAACATTGGTACAGAGAAATATTTCTTGACTGTTAGAAAAACAACAGAGCAAGTTTGATGGTAAACAATGTTGACATAGCCTCAGAGTCAGAGAGACATGGGGAGTAGTGAGGACTGTGAACTAAAGGGCACACGCTTTCTCCAAAAGGAGATGCCACGTCGCGCCTCTAGACTAGTCATTGCCATGTGAGGGTGAAACCTAGTGTTGCCAGATTGTGAGATTTCTCAAGAAATGCCAGAAGATGGGATTGTGTGAAATCTCTAGATTTTCAAATGTGAGCTCATTGGGGGGAATAAAAAATACACAACATACAAAGCACACAAATCAAACAAAACAAGTCTGCAGCCTGGGTTTGGCAGTTGGGCTACCAGTTTGCAACCTGTGATGTAGACGAGGAGATCTGCGTGACGGATTTGGGAGACTGTGAATGAGCAGTAGGTCTCCAGCAGAGGCTCCCTCATGGAGAAATCCAGGAAGGGTTGGAGAGAGAGCTTGGGTCCAGATTGTGAGTAATCTTGAATGCCATCCTTTTCTACCCATTTTGGAGGAGAAAATGTTTTCTGTTTGCAGTACACTTCTTCCTCCTTTAAAGCAGAAATCCAGGCTGCCAGCAGGCCTTCTAAGAATTACTCATGGCAGGGAGGGAACGGGTTAAGTGGCAGTAGCACTTAGGTCTGTCCTTTGTCCTTGCCCATCCCTGTCTGCTTATCTCTCCATCTCTGCCTCCCAGAGTCAATACTCAGCTCTTGACACTCTTAATACACCTATTGTTTGGAGCGGAGCTGCAGTGGCCAGCTAGAACTAAATTATATTGGGGTGTTTTTGCTAGCATTTGAATGTTGCCTGAATACTGATACTAAATTCTCTAAGATAGGAAAATCTAATGTTAAACATGATATATTGGAATAAATCTTAACCGTTATGTTGAAATAATAAAAAGATCAATAAAATTCCCCTAGCACACTGGTTTTCATTACTTTGTGGTGACCAAGTTGGACTCTGAAATCAGAGAAGTCCTCAAATCCCATGTCTATCATTTATGTGCTGTGTGACCTACGGCAAAGCTGCCTCGTCTCTGAGCCTTATTTCTTCATCTGAACATGGGGTTTGTAACGATGGCTGGTGGTGTTGCTGTTGCTAGGTGCCTGGCCTGGGGCCCCCACGCAGCAGACACTGTGGAGACGGTGGTGGCAGTAGTGTCTTCAGTTGTTGGAGTCATTGTCATCGGCACCTCATAGTGAACATCGTGCTTACCATTATGGTTTTGTGGAGGGTGTTGGAATTGAACTTGGAGACTAAAATTTAAGTCCATCTGTACCATGAAGTTGCTTTGAAAACCATGAAATTGAGATGTTAAACATACCCTCTTGTGGGGTGGCTGTGAAGATGAAGGGAGCCCCTAGTGGGGCCAGGTGTGCAGTGAGCAATGGATAGTGTGTATGACTGTGTGTGTGTGTGTGTGTGTGTGTGTGTGTGTGTGTATCGGGATGGTGGCACATGCTTTCCAGCCACCAGAATGCTGGGAACAGGAGCTCTCATTTAGGGAAGAATGACCACAATGCAGTCACAGAGCTCCTCCGCTGTATTGGGGCTGTCACCGAGAATCTTACTTTCAATTAGTGAATAATTCTTAGCAGCATTGATCCCTGGCTTGCCGAGTTACCCATTAGAAGCGCTAAACTCAAGGGGAAGAGGAGCTGAGAGGCTGTTCCAGTCCGGCCCATGGATGGCCAGAGAAGTGACAGTGTGTGATGTCTTATCCAGGGAGCAGTGACACAATAGCAATAACATAGTGAACAGTCATATTGACGGTCCACAGCCGCTTAAGAGGGTAATGTGTGTGACGCATTTTCCAAAATTTATATGAAAAAGATGGAAAGATTTTTGACATTTCGAGAGATAAAAAATTTACTTAGACACGTCCCCTAGTGATGCCAGATAACAGGGATGCTTTGTGGGGAAAAAAAATCTACCTTGACAGGGTCAGCATTCTAAGTATTTCTGGTTCTTTTTTTTTAAAAAAAGAAAATAAATGGTTACCTTTTTCCATGTTACTGTTAGAATGACCTAACGAGAATATTCTTTTTTTTTTTTTGTTGTTGAGACGGAGTCTCGCTCTGTCGCCCAGGCTGGAGTGCAGTGGCCGGATCTCAGCTCACTGCAAGCTCCGCCTCCCGGGTTCCCGCCATTCTCCTGCCTCAGCCTCCCGAGTAGCTGGGACTACAGGCGCCCGCCACCTCGCCCCGCTAGTTTTTTGTATTTTTTTAGTAGAGACGGGGTTTCACCGTGTTAGCCAGGATGGTCTTGATCTCCTGACCTTGTGATCCGCCCGTCTCGGCCTCCCAAAGTGCTGGGATTACAGGCTTGAGCCACCGTGCCCGGCCGCCGAGAATATTCTCTCTAAAGATTTAGAGATTCCAGAAAAATGTCTATGGAAATGTTGTGTCCAAATTTTATAATGTAAATTTTCAATATATTGATTTATTGAGTAGAAAAAATTACAAGACAATCTTGAATGTAGTAAAAATTATTTCTGTTTCATTAACAGAATTAGCATTTGAATCTGTCTTGTTTGTTTCTTTTAAAAATGTGTCATGCAGAGAGACCAGTACCATATGCTCTCACTTACATGTGGAGTCTAAAAAAGTTGAAGTCATGGAAGAATAGAATGGCGGTTACCAAAGGCTGGGGTGGGGTGTGGGGAAGGGGAGACGTTGGTCAAAGGGTACAGTTTCATTTAGATGTGGGAATGAGCTCTAGTGACCTGTTACACAGCAAGGTGACTATAATAATAACCTATTGTATATTTCAAAAGAGCTAAAAGAGAGGATTGTAAATGTTCTCACCACAAAGAAATGATAAATATTTGAAGTGAGGGAAATGCTAACTAGCCTGGTACATCCCCGCAATGTATACGTGTGGATTGTGAAATTACATTGTACCTCATAGATACATACACTTGTCAATTAAAAATATAATCCAAAAATATTAAAAATATATGATGCAGGCCAGGCATGATGGCTCATGTCTGTAATCCCAGCATTTTGGGAGGCCGAGGCAGGTGGATCACTTGAGGTCAGGAGTTGGAGACCAGCCTGGCCAACATGGTGAAACCCTGTCTCTAGTGAAAATACAAAAATTAGCTAGGTGTGGTGGCGGACATCTGTAATCCCAGCTACTTGGGATGTGACGCTGAGGTATGAGAAATCACTTGAACTCCAGAGGTAGAGGTTGCGGTGAGCTGAGGTTGTGCCACTGCACTCCAGCCTGGGCAACACAGTGAGGCTCAGTCCAAAAAAAAAAAAAAGAAAAAAAGAGAAAGATGCAAACATACATCCACTAACATATTAGATAGTTCAATGGATTTCTTTCTTTTTTAAAGAAACAAGCAACAACAAAAAAAACCCAATGTCTTGCTATGTTGTGCAGGCTGTCCTCAAACTCATGGCCTCAAGCAGTCCTGCTGCCTCAGTCTCTGGAGTTGCTGGGATTATAGGCAAGCTACCACACCTGACACATTTCTTAATGTTTTGCTGAAAAGCACATTTTAAACATTTGTCTTTGAAATGTTAGTTGGCTCCAGTGAAAATAAGTCCTTTTTGTTTTTCAGCTGTAAAGTGTTCAGAGTTATCATTTATTAAGCACCTATTATGAGCCCAACATGGGCTTAGGCTCTGTGAAGAAAGGGGTACAAACATAGAAGAAGACATCCATTTTAGAAACGCCAAAGAAGTGTGTACTAATTAGACAGCAGTACTAACACTGTGAGCTGGGATTAAGTCTGAAGATGTGAAATGCAAACTGCACTCGAGCTCAAGGCAGAGAGGGGAATGTATAGGGTGGGCTTTGCTCCAATGCCATCTCAACCTCATCATTTCCAAGTTGATATTCTGGATACTCTCTTAACCTGTTCTTGCTGCTATAAGAAGACACCTGAGACTAGAGAGTTTATGGACAGTAGAAATTTATTTTTCAGTTTGAAGGCTGGGAAGTCCAAGATCGAGGTGCCGGCAGACTCAGTGTTCCAGCACCTTGCCTTTGCTTCTGAGATGTTGCCTCAAATACTGCATCCTCTGGAGGATTCAAGCTCTGTGTCCTCATGTTGCAGAAGAGGAGACAAGCACTGTGTCCTCACATTGCGGAAAGGACGGAAGGGCAAAAAAGGCCTAGCTAGTTCCCTCCTGCCCTTTTGTGACACTGATTCCATCCATGAGAGCAGAGCCTTCACGGCCTGATTGCCGTCACAAGGCCACTCTTCATTCTGTTGCACTGGACGTTAACTTTCAACATGGACTTTGGGGGGACACAAATATTCAAACCATAGCAGTCACTCCTGTCTCAGGCCTGAGGAGCAAAGCTGCCCCTTCTCCTGTATTTGCACATTATCCCATTATGCCATTTGTTCACACATGCTGGAAGCTTAAGCACCATCTTCAAGACAGCTCCATCCCTCACTACCTGTGCGTATCAGTCATCACGTCCTGCTCATTCTCACTTCACAGAGTTTCTGGTCCCCGCCCCTCCTTTCCATCCTCACTGGCAGTTTCCTCTCGAAGGCTCTCATCCCTCATCTTAATTGTGCAGAATGTCTTCTGACTGGGCTTCCTGCCACCCGTCTTTCGTCTCTCCAATCCATTTTTCTAGATTGCCCCTGGAGAGTATGCCTCCTAAAATCCTGAACCGATCATGTCACGAAGAAGCCCAAATCAGCGTGGAAGCCGAGGTCCGTACCTCCTGGTCTGGCCAGGCCCCTTCCAGCCCCACCTCGCATCTCTTAGACACAGCGTGCCTCACACAAGGGGATTTAGTTAGCATTTCCAAGCACGAGACGAGTCTTCCCACTTTCTGTGTCAGGTGAAACATTCTCTGTGAAATTGTCCTTGAGTGGCTCAGTAGAATGAGGTACTCCTCTCCTCTCTGTTTCTGCCCCCATGCTGCTCTAGTGTTTATACATCTATTTAGCATTTACCTCATGCTGCACTTTTAGTTTATTAGAAGTCAAGGGTTCTAGGAGTAGGAAGTTTAGAGATGCTCCAGGCAGAGCCTCTTATTGCAGTGTGGTACAACTGAGGATGAATGTGTAGCTGTACCCAGAGTCTACTTTTCAGTTGTCCTTGAGTTTGATCTCAACATCATTGCCCAAGAAGAGTTTAATTTCCTTTGCTCTGTGACATCTCAGCAACTGCCTCTCTACTTTCTTGGTATCTGTCCTCTTCTAGTTGGTCTGCAAATACTGGGGTTCCTCAGAAACAAGCCCTTACACCGTCTGCCTTCACACTGTATCCACTGTCCCAGCTGTTGCAGTGTCATGGATTCCCATGGCTTCAGTGTTGACTCATAAACAGGCAGTTCACAGATATTCCACTTGAAACTTCTAGCTCCAGATATGAACATCCAGGGGGACCTTCTAACTTAGCATCCAAACAGGGACACTGTGAGAGTGACAGTGAGCTCCAAGTCACCAAATGACAGGATGCCAGGACAGCTAGCATTAACTGGAGCATCCGGAGCCGGCAGACACCTGCGGTCATCCTGGGTCCACTGAACCATTTCACATATGCTCTTGCATATGTCTCAGGCTCCCCAAACTCACATGGATCTGGATCCGTCATCTTTTCCTACAAACCTCATCTTTCCTGGGTGGCCCAAATTCAGTACAGGCCAGGAACTGTCCATCAAATTACCAAGCCAGCAACCTTGAACAGGTCCTTGGCCCTTTCTCCACCTCAATCCCACTCATCACAATGTCTAGTTAATATTACTTTCTAAGTGTCTCAAAATCAGCATGCTTCCATTTGTCTTCCACCCCTGCCATCCTAGTCCAAGCTCCTGTGGCATCTGGACTGGCTTTGCATGCTGGCTTCCACGTTGACTTAATTGACACTCTGTGGAGCTCCTCCTCCAACTCATTCTCCACACCTCAAAGTGATCTTTTAAGAACGCAAAGAGGATCCTGTCATCCCTTGCTTAAAACAGTACATAAAACATAGAAGGCATGATATATGTCTTTCTTTTCCACTTGATTGTCATGCCCCTGAAACCAGGGCCCTTGTTTGTTTTGCTCCCCTTTGTTTAACTGGTTGCAGGACATAGCACCGCATACCTAGTCCCGGATGAATAGTCATTGATTGAAGGAGCAAATGAGTAAAAGTCCCCCCAGGGTTCTAAAAACCTACTTCAGACCGCTAGCTCCAGAGGCTCTGTGTGCTTTTTTCCCTCAAGGATTTTAACCTCTTTGAAGGTAGAAGTTCTGCTGTTCTGTCACTGAATATTTTATTCTTTCCCATTTTAGAAATGAGATCGTCCTCTCTACTCTTTGTGTCTTCAGTACTTTTAACCATAGCTCCATCTTAGAATCACCAGGGACCTTGCAGAGAACACTAATGTCAGGATTTTGCCCCAAACTAATTAATTCAGAATCTCTAGACATAGGAAGTAAGTTTTAAAAGCCTCCCTGTAAGGCGCAGTCAGGGTTAGAAGCCACTGGTTGAAATCTGGTCATCCTTCAAGTTCCTTCTCAAGCATCATCTACTCCAGGGAAACTTGGATCCCTCATTTTTCCTCAGGACTTACTGGTGGTTAGTGAATTGATTATACGGTCAATACTTGTTTCATTATTTTAGGAGTTCCATTCCAGCTATGTTGTAAGGATGCATTAGGGCTGAGATTATGCATTATATTTAGGAATTTGCTGAGAACCCGAAAGTTACTTTATCATTTTCTTTTATTTGACCTACGTTCACTTCTCACTTTGGAAAGACGTCAAGTTGATAAGCAAGATGACTTCTGATTTGTGGCTGCCTCTATGGTTTCACATCCTAGCAAATTTTTCTTACATGTCCCGTCCTATTCCTGACCTGCTAGAGGGCTATCTGAGTCAGTGGTTAGCTGAGGCTTAGGCACACATAGTCAGTCATCAGCTGGGAGGAACAGGCTAAGCAGATAATCTCCTTACACTATGTAGAAAACCAACTTTCCATCAGGAACTCTGGGACTTTTGGAAAATATGTATCTACCTTCTATGGGTCCCTTAGGTTATTCTGTTATTGTAGCATGCAGCAAATTGGGTAGAAACCTAAAATGCACACTGAGTAACTCCCCTTTCACTCTTTTTGGGGGTGAAGCAGGGCAGGTGTAAAAGCAGTTTTTTCTTTTTTGTTTTCTTTTGAAAAGGAGTCTCGCTCTGTCGCCCAGGCTGGAGTGCAGTGGCGCAATCTCCTCAGCTTACTACAACCTCCGTCTCCCGGGTTCAAGAGATTCTCCTGCCTCAGCCTCTCGAGTAGCTGGGATTACAGGCGCCCGCCACCACGCCAGGCTAATTTTTTGTATTTTTAGTAGAAACGAGGTTTCACCGCATTAGCCAGGATGGTCTCAACCTCTTGACCTCATGATCCACCCCACTCGGCCTCCTAAAGTGCTGGGATTACAGGCATGAGCCACCGCGCCGGCCAGTAAAAGCAGTTTTAAAAATGTATGTTTATGACCGTGCGCGGTGGCTCAAGCCTGTAATCCCAGCACTTTGGGAGGCTGAGACGGGCTGATCAGGAGGTCAGGAGATCGAGACCATCCTGGCTAACACGGTGAAACCCCGTCTCTACTAAAAAAATACCAAAAAAAACTAGCCGGATGAGGTGGCGGCGCCTGTAGTCCCAGCTACTCGGGAGGCTGAGGCAGGAGAATGGCGGGAACCCGGGAGGCGCAGCTTGCAGTGAGCTGAGATTCGGCCACTGCACTCCAGCCCGGGCGACAGAGCGAGACTGTCTCAAAAAAAAAAAAAAAAAAGGGAGCATGTTTATGTGTGTTGACCCAGGTTACTCCATTGTCCCATTGGTAAAGACTACCAAATTTAATGTGATTGTTTTGTAAAGATACCTCCTCAGAGACATCGTCAAAGAGCGTGCTTTAAAACTCTGTTCAGGCACATTTGCAACTTTCCATAGGAAACTGTAAAGGCAGATAATGTCATAGCACCTTTTTCTAAAGTCACTCTTAGGGACTTCAGCATTGACGATATGATTGAGGGAACAGCAGCGAGGAAAACACAGTGTGTCTGGGGGCCCCTGGGCTTCTGTCGTGAGATTGAAGCTTGGCACCTCAGAGTCATGGCCATTTTGCACAGGTAAATCTTGAAATTTCATCTTGAATTTTTAATGGCGTCATCAACTGGTGTAGATTTGGGTGTCATTTTGCAGCTGCCAAGGGGATCTTTGGGTCAGTTCACCCCAAACTACATCACATTTAGCAAACATGCCCATAGTATGGAGGTAATATTTTGAGTAGTTTTATGATAGATTTTGACATTTTTTATTTTATTTTATTTTACTTTTTAAGATAGAGTCTCGCCCTGTTGCCCAGGCTAGAGTGCAGTGGTGCAATCTCAGCTCACTGCAACCTCTGCCTCCCGGGTTAAAGCAATGCTCCTGCCTCAGCCTCCCAAGTAGCTGGGATTACAAGCGAGATTTTGACAGTATTTCTAATCAAATTCCTGCTGCCTTTTAAAAAAAAATTCAAATGTTTACTCTTGTGAAATTATTTATTGTAATTGTTAAACTCTTGGGTTTCTTTTGAAGACTTAGAATATCTTTTTTTTTTTTTTTTTGAATATCATAAAGGTAAAGAGAAGAAGCAAGCTATGTTTAGAATTTTAGCTAAGTTGTTTTGTGGATGACATTCCGTGTTGGGTTTAAAATGAGATTGTGGAAGTGGGCTACCTACAAGATAGAGTTAATCTAACGTGGGTTTTAGTGTGCTCCATGGTTAGCTGTGGGTCTCAAAAAGTTCCGTGTACTTCAAATGCAGTGTTTATGTAAAACCACTAAGATAACATCTTGCTGTGTAATCTTTGCTGGGGCTCAGGCTAACTGATTACAATGGCTGGCATTTTCACTGTTCTCACACTTACAAAAATAAAATCAGAAAGCATGAGAGGGTAGGAAAAGACATCTGGTTGAAGACATTTCTCAAAACGGATGCCTTTTTTCCTTTTAAAAACTGCAAAAGCTTTGTTTCATCTCATTAGGCTTAGAAGTATAAATTTTACATAATTAGTAGAAAGTTGAATGAATAACAAAATTGGAATAAATATTTTCTCTTGTATTAAATACATATGAAATGTCTTGTTTCAGTATATTGATTATGCTAATTTATAGTCTAAATGTACAATTAGATTCAGGGGGCATAACAGTATATAGAATTTGATAAAGAATGGGAGTGGTACATTAAGAAAAAAGAATTCTCGTGTAGACCTGAGTCTTAAAAAAAATAAAAAAATTACATATAAATTTTCTTGTAGGCCTGGTGTGGTGGCTCATACCTGTAATCTCAGCACTTTGGGAGACCTAGGCTGGTGGATTGCTAGAGCCCAGAAATTTGAGACCAGCCTGGGCAACATGGTGAAACCCCGTCTCTATGAAATATAAAAAAAAATATTAACCGGGTATAGTGGTGCATGTCTGTAGTCCCAGCTACTTGGGAGGCTGAGGAGTCTGAGGTGGGAGGATCGCTTGAGCCCAGGAGGTAGAGGTTGCAGTGAGTTGAGATCATGCCACTGTGCTCTGGCCTGGGTGACGGAGCCAGACCTTGTCTTAAATAAATAAATAAATAAATAAATAAATAAATAAATAAATAAAATTCCCTTGTAGAACTGTAATTGTTTTGTGATACAGAATACTAGTCACTGAATTTGGATATATTATAATGATATTTAGTAAAAAGGAGAAACTTGAATTTCTGTTCATCCTGTTACACCTCTCGATTAGAGCTAGGTGAGTTACATGTCGTTACAAACTAAGGGGACTAGACCCCAAAGCTATGTTCACTCTACTCTTCACTTTTAATCACATACATATTTTCTTTTCTTTTTTTTCCAAGGCAAGCTCTCACAGCAACACCCAGGCCGGAGTGCAGTGGCACAATCCCAGCTCACTGCAGCTTCCACCTCTGGGGCTCAAACAATCCTCCCACCTCAGCCTCCCGAGTAGCGGGGACTACACGCATGTGCTACCACGCCTGGATAACTTTTCTATTTTTTTTATAGGGACTGGATCTCACTATGTTGCCTGGGCTGATCTCAAACTCCTGGGCTCAAGCAGTCCTCTTGCCTCGGCCTCCAAAAGTGTTGGGATTACAGGCATGAGCCACCGCGCCCGGTCTACATACGTATTTTCTTCTCTCTGGAAAACTAGCCTTCGTTTTCTCCAATTATTGATTTATTTCTTTTTCACCCAGGCTTTGTGTTAAGCTCCTGGATCTCTATGAAACCTCTGCTGATACTTCTATTAGCTTCTGTTAAAAGAAATTAAACACTTCACCTTACAGGTCTCTCTCAGCATCTCTAAAAGTCTCTTGTTGTTGATGTGCTATTGAGACTTATCCCCACCATAGTCATTTTCATGAAGTTATTATGCTGTACATACAAGTTTAAGATGTAACTTTAAATGAACGTGAATTATAAGTATGGATAATTACACTAATTTTGGAAATTTGTGTTGAATTTTCTTCTCTAAGTGGGTATCTCTTAGTGCTGCTCAACAGTCAGCCCATTTTCTCTCTTCATTTATGTTGGCCATTTTTCATTTATATGTTCTGAAAAAATTTCATTTTATATGTTCTGAAAAAATAACACACTGTGTGTAATTAATTGTATTTGCCCAATTTTTTAGAACATTTGTTTATATTTATACTTACAGGCTTAAAAACATCATTCACATGGTCCAAAGTGACTGTTTAAAAGTGACAGTTATATGGGGGAAAATGTGTATGAACAGATATATGTCATATTATATAATCATGTCATACACACACACGTGTGTGTGTGAATGAATATCATCTTCTAAGATCTGTGCGTTTGACCACTATTAATCTGTGGTTCTTGAAAATTAATGAGATTAATTCATAAACCAAATGATTTTTGAAGCCTACAGTCTGGCGAGTCAGGTTGATTCTATTCCCTTAGATAGTTTAACTGAGTACAAAATTTGGGGTATAGCATTTCAGAAGATCCTGCTGTTTCTACCATCAGTTTTGAACATTTATTGTAAAGATACTTTTAAACACTAATGGGAGAGACAGCAGGATTCTCCCAAAAATTCAAGTAAAAACCTGCACAAGGAAAAGAAGTCTCCTGAGATGGACTGAATTCTTCTGAAGAGAAAAATATATAATTTACTACCACCTAAAATATTAATGAAGATATATGTGAGGAGCTTTTTAGAAGCGAATTTATCTTCTATTTATTATCAGAAAGTGCTGTGAATTTAAAATCTTTCTTTTGCCCAAGTCAAACAGAATTTCCAGTAATAATGAAAAACATATGATTCTTGACCATTTTGTTTACCAAATAATCTAGTGTGAAATATCTCTACTAGAGTAATAACTTCCGGTGTAATTTACATTGGCGTTTGTTAACAGCAAAAGACCTCTCCGGTGGGGGTTAAGAATATTTAATCTTTTAAAGCTGACATATATAGCATGTAGCTATGTCATCTACAGCTGTTTCTAAACATCAGTAACAAAATTATAGACAGGTTTTGAAGCTTCTGTGGTGGGAATGAATGCATCTGAGGATTCAACTTGCTGACAGTGTTTATGTAATTTAATCTTACCATCTGGTAGAAAGTAAACATTTTTTATAAAATTAAAATTTATAAAGTGAATCGCTTATAGTTTCCGATTGTTGTGAATGACAAATTTAAATGTACCTTCACTGAAGAATAAATGGAGATTCTGCCACTATTTTGAGATGCATACTAAATTGCAATTGATTTTGCCATTTAATCTGCATTGGTTCCTTAAACAGTAAACAAATTGACACTTTCATTTCAGCTAAGGATTCTGTGTTTCATGCGTCTTTCATTCCTTTAAGATAACATGCATGTTGTTACTTGTTTTGCGCAGAAGAAACTAGGACTTGGCAATTTGTATGTTGGTAATCTCAGAATAAGTGATGTCACAAATAGAATATACCTCTGAACTGAAAATAAATGATTTTTTCATTGCATTTCATACTTTCTTCTATAACATAGTTATATTTATATAATATGCATTTAGCTATTGTCTAAATTATTATGGTGGAATCCAGTATATTTGCTTTGCAAGTAGCACCTTTCTTTCTCCTTAGAAGTTGGCAAATTAGCAGATTTGTGAAATTGACAAATGGGTTTACAAACCCTGCCAAGTTCAAACTTTATAAATCTGATCTACACATTTTACTTGAAATAAATATACAGGCCAATAGACTCTTGTGTTTATAGTTGTGTTCTGTGTTAAATGGAAGCCTACACTCTATGATGATGTAATAAAATTTAATTAGTTGTAAGTCAGGTTTTGGTTTAGTGGTAATTAGTTTAGTGTATAATTATTACATCTAATAGCAATCTGAAATCTACAAGCATTTTGATCTTTTTCCAAGTAAAAAGAAAAAAACCCACAAAGCTCCTGTAAGATTTATAGCAGAAATTGCAATAATAAAATCACATTAGCTAATTTCATTAGATAAATCATAGAAAATGTTAAGTGGCAAAGTAAAATTTCAGTGATGATGTACATGTGTTATGTTGAGCTGGTACATAAAATATTTTTAAGTGAGCTTTTTTTCTATTCAATTAAAACTATCTAATGAGACTTTTGATGCTTCTTACTATTTAAAAGACATCATCGGTAGTTTTGCATGGCAAAATTAAATGTTACACCCGTAACAGCTATTGTAGAATGATCATCAGGGTCAGTACATGCTTTAAAAATCAAAGAAATTTTATTAATAAATTTGAAAAATACCTTTAATTCACCAAGTTCTGACCCATAAAATTTTTACAGTAAGTATTACCTGCTTCCAACAGAATAAAAAGTAGCTTTCAGCTAACAAGGCAGGAACACAAAAATATATTAATACCACATAAGTAAATGTACGTGAACTTTTAAATTAGTATGTTTAATAAATTAAAAAGCATAATGTCTCCCTGAGTTATTAGATACTGTTACATTTAATTAGTCTGTGATTAGCCCGAGATTAAATTGGGGAGCTAGTCATATTATACGTTCAGCATTTTCCTGCTTCTCCTTTCAGTCCCTTTCCCTAATAGAAACCTCTTTCTCTTTTTTCTTGTTTGAGCCAAGTGTTGTCTCATTTCTGTTTTTAAAAACGTGTTTAGCAGCCTTTCTGTTTTCCACAAATTTCTTGTTTTCGTTTTTAGACAGGGTCTCACTCTGTTGCCCAGGCTGGAATGCAGTGGCACAGTCATAGCTCTCTGTAACCTTGAACTCCTGGGCTCAAGAGTCCTCCTACCGCAGTCTCCCAGGGAGTTATTTTTAACTTAAAATTTATAACCCAGATAGATTGGTTGTAATGCACAACATAGTTCAGTGCCAGGTGTGTTTTCCACACCAAAGACTATGGTTCTCATCATTTGAGTGTTTGACTTTAGAACATTTAGATAAAAAACAGAAGTTTAATAAATAGTATGTTGCAAAAGCCTTACTAAAAGTGGCTAAGTTGATATCACAAGACTATTAAATAGTTTAAAATGAATTTCATAGCTTAATAACTGATTTTTATAAACTGTGCTTAGGTTTACTACAAATATATAGAAAATATTTAAATTTTCTGTATCTTTGATTTTTTTTTCTTCATCATACCTTATTAGGAAAGGGTCTGTTTTGACTTCAAAAGAGGTCTTATGTTATGATCATTTTCATTTGGCAAGGAGAAAGAAGTGATTTGATATAAAATATTCATGAGCTGACATAATTAAAAATATTAACAGAGACATCTAAATTGGCTTTTATACTACACCATTATAAATATTTATTTAGCTCTTTGTGAAATGTCTGTCGTGGTGTACATGGGTTCTCCATAGGATATCATTTCCGTTTGTATAAATTTGAATTTGTATTTACTAACACATGTTAATCTGGCATTAACACTGAATGTGTATTCAGGAAGGGTGAACTACAGACCTAGTAAGTACACAGTCAGGACTGTGCGGGGAGGGAAAGACTGCAAGCAGTTGTCAGTCTTCTAAGTGAGATAAGACATGTCCAGTAAAGTCTGCAATACAAAACAATATCTAATTCGGTACCAAAGGAGATATTTCATGAAAGATGAAGCTGGTTTGCTGCTTTAGGCTGTTTCTGAGTAGCTACCATGTATCCTTTGTTTAGTACTCAACCTTACAGAAATTTGAGTTCATTACTTCCCTGGTTGTGATAAGACTTTGTGAACTAAATGCACAAGATACTATTTAAGAAATCAGTTTTCTAAATTATGTTGGAGAACAACCCTATACTCAAAATGTTTTTATTGATTACTTTGGGCACTGGTAATCAAGGCATCTAAGAAACTGAGAAACTGTAAAGTTCCTGGCTGATTAAAATTATTTATTCATACTTTCACAGAGTTACTAATTGAGTCCTACTGTGTGCAAAGACCATGTTAAAAACAGTGAGAAACAGAATATCCTGATGGATATGTTTCTGCTACCCAGAAACATTTACCAGGGTGGTAAACATCTTGTATTAAAATACACATGCAGAGTTCAGTTTCAAAGTAATAGCACTGAATATCTTCGTGAATCCTTACTGCAAGATTAGGAAATGGATATGCCCAATGCAGAGCACATTTAATCATTCTTTCTTACATACCAACATGAATAAACATGAACAGTTGACTTGACTTTGTGACCACATGAGTATGACTACATGAATGGGCAGGAAGAATCCCATGAAGATTACTAGATTTTATCTTGGATTTTGGGAATAAATGTTAAAAACAAAAAGCTATTTATTCCCAATCTCACTGTCTTATGTCTTAGTGAACTTTCATGTTTCTGTCAAATGGGAGTGGAGAATGACAAGTAATCTTGAAATATTTACGGAGTCAGCAAATGTCTATGATATGCCACACACATAAGGAGTCAGCACCTAAGAAGCAGCACTTGGGCACCTACAGCTCGAAAGTGATCAAGACAGACCTTGGCTCCCACCTTCATGCATCTAAGATGAATATCTTCGTGAATCCTTACTGCAAGATTAGGAAATGGATATGCCCAATGCAGAGCACATTTAATCATTCTTTCTTACATACCAACATGAATAAACATGAACAGTTGACTTGACTTTGTGACCACATGAGTATGACTACATGAATGGGCAGGAAGATACTCATGAAGTGTCAGAGTGAATATCCAGTAGGACTTGAAGATTTGTGACAAGAGTTCAGGGAAAACGCATCAGAAGTTTTGGTGATGTGCATTTAGTAGGAAGTTGTGGTTAAACCTTGAGAATAAATGTGTCCCTGGAAAGAGATAAAAGAGCAAGGACTCAAGGACTAAAATTTGAGTGAAGCTTTCAATTAGGAAGCAATAAAAAGATGAGGAATGGGAATGGAAGCCATGGTATGGAGTTTGGAAAAGCATCAAGGCCATGTGCACGGATATTGGCCTGTGTGGCCAGGAAGTTTCAAAATAGGAAGACTGACAGGTAATACCGAAGGCTGTGGAGAATGAAGTTTGGAGGAGAGCCTTTATACTTGATTAGGAGGAGATGGGTATCATCTGCCTGTGAACTTGACACCACCGGGGGTGAAAATGAGACTTGAGATATGGGAAATAGAGAAAAATCACATATACAGCTTGTAAATCCAACAGCGAAAGGAAGGTGACAGCTTCACAAGTGGACTATCTCCAGGAGGTTTAAAGATAACGTGGATAAATGTTGAGACCATTTCTTCTTGTATGTAAGTTCTCTATAACTATGTCTGGAGTATGGATGACTTTTATGTAATATATTATAAATCTTGACTTTTGGATTGCTTCTTTGGTGGTACAAAATAGAAAAAAATGCTATTTTTTATTAATATGCTTTAGTCACTTTCTTGTAAACCATAAAGCTTATTTTAAAAGCCTTTATGCAAATTGATAACTAAAAAATAGTTTTACACAGAAATTAAGATTAATTTGCTTAAACACAGTGCTCTACATTTATCTTTATCTTGATGTTCATCTTGATGACCAAGTTATGTTGTCTCGGGAAATTTCTCTTTATCCATTAACTAAATACATTTGGATACTAAGGGTAGTATCTCTAAGAGTAAGAATTATTTCTTAAATTAATATATTCATGAAAATAAAAAAAACCTAGATCATCTATTAGAAATGTAATTTATATACAGCATTAACTCGGAAATGATTCTTTGTTTTTCCTTGTTCTTTGGGGATTCTTGAAACACAAATCTAAATGTATATGGCTGCAAAAAAAAAAAAAAAACTAGGTAGCTGCCTACTTTTGTAGGCACTCTTTCTGTATTTTTTTTCTTTCTTTCTGATTTCATCTAAGGAAAGCTTCCTTAGCTACTAATACACACACACACACACACACACACACACACACACACACACACACACTTTAACATGTAGGTTATGCCCCTTAAGCTCACCTGAATGACCCACAATATTGGAAACAGTCAGTTAAATACTTGGGGTCAGATAGAACCCCACCAGGGAGATGGAGGCAGTTGAATGCATATTAGAAAGTCAAGAAAATAATTGAAACTGGAGAACTCTAGTCCATTAATCTGGAGATTCCTTGTATAACCAATGAGTTTTAATATCCAATTTAATGAAAGATACTTATTTCACTTTCCAGAGCAGAAAAATTAATTGGTAGCTATAATTTAAGTTTGGTCTCCTTTCTAATTGAAAGAATGTCTAAAGGGAGGGGAAAAACATTTTTATTTCACGCATTTTCATTTTTTAATTCCTTTTCTAAAGAAAAGTTTTATTACAAGTATTGACATTTTCATTATTTCAACTGAAATATTTAATTTGTTACACATTATCTCTAGAAAAAAAATCCTTTAAAGACTGCAAATAGTTTAATGAACTTGCAGTCTGTTCTCTGGGTTTGCAGGTGTGAGGATTACATTCGTCCAGGCACAAAACAACGTTTCAGAAAATGCATTTTGAGGCAGATAACATGATCATAATATATTTTATCTTTTCACTATGTTAGAAATTAATTTTCTTAGTGGCTTCTTGCAATCTACTATGATTTTTTTAAAGAGATTTTTATTGGCAGCTGGCCAAACCTTGATGTTCTATTGAATGAGTGATACTTAACACTTGAGGTGAGTCTCCTTTTTACCTTTGTTACCTCAGGCCTCTGCTCTACTTCCTTAGAAAAATAACATGTGTATATATATATATATATATAATATATATATATATATATAATATATCCACGTTATCTTTATCCACGTTATCTTTAAACCTCCTGGAGATAGTCCACTTGTGAAGCTGTCACCTTCCTTTCGCTGTTGGATTTACATAACAAGCTGTATATGTGATTTTTCTCTATTTCCCATATCTCATATATATATAATATGTATGTATTTACGAACCATAAAAAGTCTATATGCTAGTGAATGCACAGAGATGTTTTGCAAGCTGTTTTTTTAGTGCTATTCTTTTCATTTATCCACTGCATAATTCTAAAATCAAGGTAAGATTCCTCAGAGTGCTTGCACAGAAGTGTTACCAGAATGAAGAGACAGACCCATAGGAGTGTGGCCTACTTAAAACATCTGAAAGTAACTAAGAGGCGACCCTCCTGCTTTTTCCTCTGCCAAGGAGATACTGACAGCACAGGACAGGTTTTGACTGTCTTATTGTCAGTTTTTTCCCCTGGTATAAGACCAGATGATGCGGGAATGATGGGTCTATTGAAGTTGATTGCTACTGTAAGGCTTAGCCAAGTTTGTCTTCATGAGGGCAGTGTAGGAAGAGCCAGTGTAATTGGTTTGCTGAACCCCTAAATTTGAAAAGTAGCTTGGTTAACCATCTCCATAGAAAGCCAACACGCCTTTGCACATCTTGTGCACGTGGGTGCGTGTGGAATACTGGGATGATGGCTCAGTGGCTCCGAGAGTAGAGTCGACACAATCGGAATGACCCCCCGCCCCCCACTACTGCACATGGCAGTTCGGTAGCTCTGGCCGTTTACTGTTGCAGGGTGGGTGACTTATTTGATCAACATTAACTATGCCTTGAACAATATTTTAGTAATGTTTTTAGTTATCATTTATAGTTTAGTTATAGTTAATGATTTAGTTAGTGAGTTAGGTCTTGTGGACAGGATAAATACCATTCTTTAAGGTCACATACTGTTAGACTTGTATTGTACAGAAAAGACACGACACTGAGTATAGGGCCTCGTTTATAGAAGGTGTGTAATAAATGATGTTCAGAGAATGAATGGATATATAAATGGCACATTTGAGGGGCGGAGTAGCATACTGGTTGAGAGCGTGGGCTTCAAAACAAACTACCAGTGTTTGAATTACAGCTCTACCACTGTGTGGCTTTTGGCAAACTACCACCTCTCTGTGATTCAGTGTCACTGTCTTTGAAAAGGAGATGATAATAGTGCTTACCTTATAGATTTGTAATGAGGCTTACAGAGTTTACATATGTAAATGTGTTAGAATCGTACCTAGTACATAATCAATTCTCAAGTTGTGTTAATTATTATTACTGTTACTGTAGAAATTGAAACAGAATTTTTTTGGTTTGAAAATGAGTATTCTTTCAGAATGACAAATTTTAAAATAAACTTGTAATTATTTGTTAAAATAATCACCGATATATGCATAATGTTTTAGTTAGCAAAACTCTTTTTACACATTTAAGTATTCTTTCAGAATGACAAATTTTAAAATAAACTTGTAATTATTTGTTAAAATAATCACCGATATATGCATAATGTTTTAGTTAGCAAAACTCTTTTTACATATAAATTTTTTAAATTTTTTATACTTTTTTTTTTTTTTTTTTTAGATGGAGTCTCACTCTGTCACCCAGGCTAGAGTGCAGTGGTGCTTTCTTGGCTCACTGCAACCTCCGCCTCCCAGGTTCAAGCGATTCTCCAGCTTCAGCCTCCCGAGTAGCTAGGACTACTAAATTACTGATTTTTTTCTCTTTTTTTGTATTTTTAGTAGAGATAGGGTTTCACCATGTTGGCCAGGCTGGTCTCCAACTCCTGACCTCACGTGATCTGCCTGCCTTGGCCTCCCAAAGTGCTGAGTTTACAGGCGTGAGCCACTGCACCCAGCCGGTATACTGTCTGATTCATGACCTAGGAGATGGACAGGACAGACATTCGAATTTTAGAGATGATAGTGGAAGCTACTTTGAAGAAAAGCTGACCTATGCAAATCGATTATGAATGAGATGAGCCTGCAAGCACCCACATGGGGACCCGCAAGGAGCAGAGGCCTCTGTGCTGTGGTGCTCAGGTGGTGCTTAATAAAGGCCCCTTGTTCCCCTTTGCCTTCCACGAGGTGTTACCATCCGCATTGCCAGATTCAGACACCGAGACCCAATGATACATTTCATTCTTTTTAATTTGTGATTTTGAGCCAGATGACGTAGCCCCAAACACTTTCACTTTCTCAATCTAAAAAATATCGTACACATTCTTGTGCCTGGCTGCATTGGAGTTCCTGCTTAGCATCAGTACACAGAGCCACTCGGAGAAGCATGTCCCCGGGCCCTGGCTCTGCCCGCTGCCCTTGGTCTTCAGCCAGCCTGATGCTCCTGACTCACTGTCTTGGGGCATTTCTGCTACGGAACCACCCTGAAAATTCTCAAATTAGGCAATTACAAATGATCTTTGATTCATTATTGAAATGAAAAATTTTATTTAAAATTGGACATATTTAGCATACTTTTTTTTTTTGCTCTACCCTCAAAACTGCTTAAGTGATGTTGCTTGTTGAAAGGTGTTTTTGTTTTACTTTTTAAAATTGTTTATTTTTAATAGAGATGGGGTTTCACCATGTTGTCCAGGCTGGTCTTGAACTCCTGAGCTCAAGTGATCTGCCCACTTTATCCTCCCAAAGTGCTGGGATTACAACCATGAGCCACTGTGCCCTGCCCTTATTGAAAGTTTTAAAATTCAGATGAGACAACATTTAAATGACTCCTGGGAAGTCAAGGGATTTAATCTATGAGCAAAAGACCAAAGGACATAAACTTTTGTCCAATATTTTATATGTTTTGGTATGTTTCTTTTGCTTTAAGAGTTAACTCCTGTTAAAGCACTCTTCCAAAGTGTTTTATGTATGTAGGATGTATGCATCTTCCTAATAGATTATCAGCAACCCCTAGCCCCTGCAGGACTGGCATTTTGTAATTATGTTTCATCTTACAAAATAGAGCACCCTATTTAATACATACCACCTATTAAATACATTATCGAATTGCCCATCCATAACTCAAACTTCTATGCCTTTAATAACACCAAATGTCTTCAGGATTTGTGGCGGCTGAGAACATTCAGATAACTAAATTGCCTACTTTATTCTTTTAGATAGATGGCATCAATTTCTACTGCCTCACCAAAAAATTATGTAGGCCAGGGATAGAACTTTCCTAATAAATTTTACAGCCAGTTCCTGAGAGGCCAGTGAAAGATCATTACCTTCACCACACTGTTGATCTTCACTGTGGCTTTTGTAGTGATTCAAACAATGTGACAGTAGCTAACCCCCATGGACCAGTTTAATAGAATTAAAGAAATACGAACCTACAAACACACATACTAACACTGCGTAAAATCCGTGTCTTGCATGTTCAGGGATTCTCTTGTTTTAGGCGGTATAACTGCTCATAATATGTGTTGTTTCCCTTTTAAATTTAATAACAGTAATTTTGTTAGCTATGGAATATTTAAGCTAAATGGTTTGAAAAATTAAGTCGAACTCCTTACATAATTGTTTCTTAAAAAAATAAAACGACTTCGTAATCATTTTCCTACAGTGTCTTTGAGGCTTCTTTCTCTAAACATTTAAAATGACTCTGTATTTTACCCTGGGACAATTTAAACATTCTAAAATATTTTCTAGTTAATGTTTGTATATCAGCTTCTTAAACAGGTGATGCAGTTATGAAACTTCACCTGTATACATCTGTAAATTTTCTGTTCCAGATATTTAAAAGCAGAAGTCAATATTGGAATGAAGGAAATGTACCAGAGTGTATATTTTAGAGTAATAAGTGAAATCTGCTGTTTTCAACTAAGGTCTTTTTTTAAATTTTAATTCCTAAGTATTTGCTGACTGAAGAACAGTGTAGTACCTTTAAGGTGAGAATTTTTGTATTAAATAACTAAAATAAACTATAAAAATTGCTGAGCAAAACATATCTAAATCTTGTATTTAAATTAGATTTCATTTCAGAATGCTTTTAAGGACCCCTTTTACTTATTCCCCTGGTGGTCTTTCAAAAGCCAGGTGTCTGGGATTGTCTCCAGCCTGCTCTAAAAGCACCCCAGGCTTTGGATTAGTACAAGAGAGCTGCCTTTTATTCAGCAGTGCCCATTTACATAATGCCTGTTCATTTAAACTCACTTGGAACCTATGGCCAGGATGAACCCACACCAGAGTGAGTCAGCAGTGCATGGTCTTGTTTTTGCATTGAATTAATTTTCAAATATCCCTCTCTTCCACAGCTGGAATGAAAGATAGTACTGTAGAGGCATTTCTTGATTCAACTGCTATATCCTTAAAGGCAATTTAAGAATCACTGTTGTATACTTTATCACAATATATAATAGAACTAAAATTGTTAAAAATCAGTGTATCTATTATTAAACATTACATTCTTACAAAATAGACTATGGTAGTTTATCTAACAGAACAACAAAACGTATTGAAAGCCTCAAAAGTAATCTCTGCTCTGAACCTGTCATTTCCCTGTCACGGAACACATTTACTTAATCCTTTGATTCAGCTTTCAAGTTCAAAAAGCATTTGTGTGTGTGTATTTGTGAAATATGAGGTTTTTCAGTGTTGTTTTTGTCTTCTAAACATTGTTTATGTCTGAAATATAAGTCAGATTTAATATTACGGTGTAAGATGCTTTTTTAGTTTTAAACTTTTATATTAGTTTAGAATATGTTTGCGGCTTAGTCAAAAAACCCTCACCTTTGTCTTTTGTTCAGACCTCATACTCAGATCCATTTTTGTGTTCTTCTCCCAGAAGTTTAGGTAGTATGTATGGGCTTTGTATTAAGGGCAGGAGTCCACTTCCCTAAATTCCAGCCTGCTTTGTGTATTTACTTAAGTATTTGTGGGACGGAAGTCTTTAATAGTTGCAATTGCACATGCACTAGAAATTTAAATAAAACCTACTTTCAGGGTAAAAAAAAAAATTGAAGGTCTTTTTTAAAAAAAAATCTGAATTTTGAATTAGTTTTCTTAATGTGAACTTTCCAAAATGCTGCTTTAGAAAGTTTATTTTTATTCATAACATTTTCATGCTTGTTTTTCCTTGCTTTTTACCAAATGAATTGAACTGGAAAATGTTGATGTTTAGTTACATATTTATGGAGGACGGTAACCTCACCCATGAGTCTGCATTACTTGCCTCTGGGTTTTACCGCTAGTTAATGTGATGTTTATCTTCTGTTATACTTTAGTTATCTTTTTGAAATCCTGCTTTGACATCTTTCTTTAGCATAAATTTATGCAGTGATTAAATCTTCCCATCTACCTTCGTAGTATCTGGTGATGTTATGTAGTAAAGAGCACAGTTTTTTTTAATACTTCTTTAATTTAGATAACTTTCATAAAGTCATTCTATATGAGTAAATGGCCAGGCTTTTTTAACTTTAATATATTCAGTTCACTATGCATGTGTAAATATACATTAATTTTATTGTTTCTCTCTCTTCTTTTTTTTTTTTTTTTTTGTAGAGATAGGGTCTCAACTGTGTTGCCCAGGCTGATCTTGAACTCCTGGGCTGAAGTGATCCTGTCACCTGGGCCTCCCAAAGTACTGGGATTACAGGCATAAGCCATCGCTCCTGGCCTATTGTCCTTCTTGATAATAGTCATTTTTTTTTCACAAGTACCTTTAGGAGAAACTACATTAACTTTAATTTCCTTCATTGAAACCATTTCATTGCGCCTCTTCTTCACAAATCACATCAATTTATTAATTTTTATTTTATTTTATTACATAAATATATATATACACATATTTCTGGCTGTCACCTGACTTAAGAAGACTTCTTCACTTGATCACAGCCAAAAGGCTGAGAAATGATAAAAAATGAATTTTTTTTAATTTACTGGAGATAACCTAGTTTTTCTTATCTACATGGACATATGAGCCTGCTTTGTGGTGTTAAAACAAATCCAAACCCAGCAACCAACTCATAAAACACTAAGAATGAAGCACCTTTCTTAGGAATTGCCATCAGGCATTCTGTATACATAACGTATCAGGACTGTTTCGTTTCTCCCTTTCCTGTTCCCCTTGAACCTTGAACCTAACAATAAGAAATAATAGAAAACCAAAGCTCTGCTATGGCTCACTAAACTAACGCCCTCAAAAGGCATTTGACTGTGACTGAGTATGAATGAGAACGGTCCCCAAATCTGCTACTGAAAGATGGGGCCCTCCTGTGGGAGGCTTTAGTTGTTTTCCTCTTTTTTCTCTGCGGGAGCCGTGGAGCTCAGCTTCTTAACAAAACCAGTATTAGTGAGGAGATCAAAACCAAACACCTAATATGCTCAGTATTTGACCACCTTTTTATAAAGTTAATCAAACCTGTTAAGAAAAATGTAAAGTAGCAGAATGTAATATTCTGGAAGGAAATTACATCGTATAATATAAAATTCCAGCAGTTTGACCCTGTGGTAGATGTTTACTTTAAAATAGTTAACTGATTTTTCAGCAGAGCCAAGCGGTCAGTCTCATTGACTTACCCATAATGTGTAGAACATCTTTGCAAAGTCAAGATGACTGTTTACAATATAGGGATTATATTTTGTTAGATTATTTATCTTCAGCATTGCTTTACTTTCATATTGCATTTGGTAAGTGTCGAATTATAGTATACTGCATAATCAATCACTGATATTTCATTAAAAATAAATCAGTTGTAAATATTCCACTGTGCTTCTGGCTAATGTGTGTTTTTTTTTTTTAATTGTTATTTTGGAAAAAATTTGATAGGTAGTATGTCCTTTGACTTTAAAACCGGAATCAGTGAGCACAAACCCATATGCTCAGGATAGAAACCGTTTTCTGACTGGTACAAGGAAGTTGTAGCATGCGTTTTTAAAATTCTGTTTCTTCTGTTGGAGAATTGTTGCTGACGGAAAACACTGCACTGTCCAACTGGATGGCTGTATCCGCCTAGATCAGCAATGAGAAAGGAGAAGAAAATTTCAGACGTGATTTTAACAAAGGGCAGAGTGTTTTCTTGGATATATCATTTGAAGGGCTGCCCCTTTTTTCAAGAATCTCTTCTGTTATTCTGTGATGCCAATGGAATTTTATTCTGATTTTGGGTGAATGAACTACCTCCTATTAAAGTGTTAATATCTACTGGTCAGTTATTTCTAAGCTTGAACTTACGTTAAATACCAAATTTTGTCATGTATGAAGGGAAGAATGGATTCAGGGTGATGAGGCACAGAAAATATGAAGGCAAGGATTTCTTGGTATCAGCAGAGGGTCCAGGAGGTAAGATAAGGGCACTAAATGGAAAAATGGAGGGTCACATAGGAATGGTTCAGATACAGGCATAGCGTATTTCTGCACCGGGAGAATGACTTACCAGATTATATGCATCTCTCGATGATCTAATTATTCCAAATGACAAAAGTATGAGCCTGCCTGCTAAAGCAGTGATGTCTGAGGCCATGACTTAGAACCTAGACGCCCTGAATTATCAGCTTAGTTCCACTGTTTAACTGTTGTGTGTTCTTAAGCAGGTAACTTCTATGAACCTCTGTCTTTACCCTCTAAAATGCCTGCCTCATCAGGTTGTTGGAAGGATGAAGTTAGAGTACATGTGTAAAAAGAACCTACAAGGCACATTGTTAGTTATTTTAAATATCACTGATTTTTATAATTATCCAAATGTTGCAAACAAACATGTAATACAATTTAAACTCAGTGTACCAACAGTCTGTTATGATTAGCTAAGGAAGACCCTGGACAAACCCTATTTGGAACATGGAATTTGAGTTGAATACTTGGTTCACTTTTATGGTATACGAAAAATAAGACAACATGGGTAAGAAGAATATGTTTACAGGACAAAATCTTTGTTCTGATTAGGAGAAATATACATCAATTTGATGAGAATATTAGATGAAATTGGAGGAGCAGTTAACTTATATTAGCAACCGAAAAAATAGGGAGTTGCAGAAAATTAAGGGCGAAATTCACTTTTCAAAGATCAGAACAACATTTTGTTTTATGTATTTATTCTTCTTATTATTATTTATACTCTTTCCATAGCTCAGGGAAAGCAATATAACTGCATTTTAGAAGAAACGAGACTTTCTTGAGAAATACTGACGGCCACTTTAATCAACCCAAAACCCACCTAGAAGATGTTGCACTGTTTTGACCAGTTATTTAAAGGAATACCTGCTTTCATGCTCAAAAGAGCTGGAGCTGAGGGCCTCGTTCATTTTTCTTGTTTGAGGAAGGGACCTTGATTATGATTCATTCATATGCAGTGGCGGAACCAAGGACTACTTTGGGAGAAATAATTTCTACTCCCATGAACTCAAGGGAAGTCTCCGGGAATGATAAGGAATGAATTGGGGAAGGATAATTTCCTTTCCTTCTTTTCTAGTTATTCCAGCTGAAGTTTAACATACTGAGAGACCAGATAACATATGTCCATTTTTTTATCAGCATTTTCATTTTTCCTGTGTCCTCAACCATGTGCACATTTACAGAACTGTCCCAAGTAGCAGCATGCTAAGATTGTGGAAGTTATTTCTGAAAAAGCAGCTAACCTTATCTAGATCATATTATATTAATACCACATACTTATTTTACAGATTTGTTTTTTATGCAAGTGTTCTAGTTTACTTGGTCTTGTACATTCTAGTCTTCAGTGGGGAATAAATAGCAAACATATGAGTATTCTCAAATGTCTTGAGTTTAGTAAAGTTAAAAATATATTCTATATTAAAACTACAAATGTCCTTTTCTACATTTATATAAAAAACCCAATAGTTGTATGTTTTCATCTTGATATAGAAAGGGGTAGGTCTGTTTTATGATTCCTAAAGGAGTGTTTGATAAGTTTTGTAAAATGCTGACCAGCAGTTTGATTCCTCAACTTCAAAAAGTTTAATAATGTTAGAGCAGCCGGTTAGAAATTACAGCAAGAGTACTATAGGTTAGACAAGCAGAAAATTTTTGTACAACAAAGATTTTTAAGCAGGCTGTACTAGATTATTACAAATTCATTCCCAGTAGATCTCTAGGTTTCTAAGACTGAAATTTCTGTAATAGAAGTTAATCAAATTCTTTTATTGAGTATGCAGATCACTCCACTGGGCCTCTGGGGAGTTACATAGGATGTTTCTTTCTTTAAAGAGTTTATAATTTGTTATAGAAGCAAGATAAAATTGTATGAAAGCACCAAAAATTTCCAAAAATTGCCATTGCATCACAGATGTAATTACTTAATAACATATATTTGATGATGCCAAAAATAAATTACAACTGTGAAGAGATGCATGGTTGAGTTCTTTGGTTTTTTTTTTTTCGAGATAAGGAGTGGATTTCTTATTGCTTTAATGTGAATTTTTAGTGTCTGAAAAAATTTAAATGTTTTAAAATTTAGCCAAACCTTTTCAAGATAAACATAGCCAGCCTGTTTCTATGATTTGTCATATAGAGCCCAGTATTTTCTGTCTTGTTGTGAAGAGGTATAGATGGAACTACCTAACTAATCCTCACAGAGAAGAAATGAGATAGTCTTGATGAGGAGAGAGATTAGACTTTTTTCTTTCTTGAGCTAAAATCATTTTGTTATAATCATGTGAAAACCATCTATTTTGGCCAGGTGTGGGAGCTCAAGCCTGTAATCCCTACACTTTGGGAGGCTGAGGCGGGTGGATCACCTGAGATCAGGAGTTCGAGATCAGCCTGACCAACATGATGACACTCCATCTCTACTAAAAATACAAAAAATAGCCGGGCATGGTGGTGGGCACCTGTAGTCCCAGCTATTCAGGAGCCTGAGGCAGGAGAATTGCTTGAACCTGGGAGGTAGAGGTTGCAGTGAGCTGAGACTGCACCACTGCACTCCAGCCTGGTCTACAAGAGCAAAACTCTAGTCTCAAAAAAAAAAAAAAATCTATTTTATTCAGATTTTTGGAAGAAGGACAGAAGCTGTCAAAAAACAGCCTGAAAACGGAATTGCAGCAGTGACAGAGAG
>NW_012118487.1:5439103-5457175 GCF_000951035.1 Colobus angolensis palliatus | reverse complement strand
CCTGGGAGGTAGAGGTTGCAGTGAGCTGAGACTGCACCACTGCACTCCAGCCTGGTCTACAAGAGCAAAACTCTAGTCTCAAAAAAAAAAAAAAATCTATTTTATTCAGATTTTTGGAAGAAGGACAGAAGCTGTCAAAAAACAGATTGCAAATATGGCTTGGGGTGTCTTCCATAAGTCTTAAAATCATCTCATTTACTTCCTTTTATCTACATAGTCATCCAAGCAATAGAACCTGTTTTCTCAGTTCCATTATAGTGCCATCTTCGGCTTCTGATCAGCCACGGAGCAAAGTTTTGAGTTGATGGCACCATAGCGTAAACAGAGCGTTCTTTTCAAGCGCTGATCACTGTTTGAGCAGAAACTGCTTTACATATTCTTTACAATGATCTGTTATTTAGACTATATTGGGAATCTGATCAAAGGCAGTGAGTCACTCTGAATCTCTGGCTTTTATGAATTTAAGGTCAGCATTTGAGTGAAGAAGTAAAAAGGAAAAAAAAAAAACCAGCAACAACAACAACAACAACAAAACTTTCAGTCTTTCCTAGACAACAAAGGCCTTTTAGTCATTGCAATCTTGTTAGTCTTTTCTGAGTAGTCTCACCAGACAGAGAGCTCGTCAGCTACAATTCCATCATTACTCTTTCTAACAGCCCTTCAAGCCTCCTGCTCTTCAAAGTAGTAGCACAGAGCACTGTATGTGCTTGGTCCCACCATTCAGAGCCAGAAGCTGAAACAAAACGATGCCAGCTGACTTTAAGGCAATTTCGTTCCCTCTGTGGAAATTTCTCCTTCTTCTATTGAATCGATTCACTGAGTAAAACTTGACCTCTTGTAATAGTGCATACACTTTGCAATGTGCTCAAGTAATTCAAAATGAAATACCGTTTGTACATAGAAAACATGGAATGTCCAGCTTAGTCTGAAAACGAAAATGCCTTTAAAATCTGCTTTTCTATTAAGAGAACTACATTTACCAATACGTTAGATTTTTCTGCTCATTCTAAGGTAATTAAAGTAATGGATTCTAGCCTGAACGATAATTATAAGCACACAGTTAGGCTTCTTTTATATATATATGGAAACTGAAATGGGAAAATTACATCATTAATTAAAAGAAAAGAAAAACTCTCTTTGTTAAATGGTGTTTTTGACCTCAAATATTACAATGATTGTTTTATGTCTTCAGTTTCCTGTGTGTGTGCACACTCATGCGAATGTGTGTGCGTGTGTGTGTGTACAAGTCCACAGGAGATGAAACACACTCATATTAATCTTTTGTCAATAATTGTTAAAACATAGAGAAAGTAGGTTAGTAGGTTGATGGGTCCAAGAGATAAAAATACTTGGATGAAACTGATACGTCATCATGTTTAAAATATATAAAATATATGCATTGTTTTAACTATTCCTTTTTCGAAATTCACCTGTTTGAACCATAACTTCTAATATGTATATATCGATGTCTTTGAATTCAGAAGGAAGGAAAATGTGTTTATGTTTTTAATAATAGAAGATTATCTGCTTGTTTTTAATAGCAGAAGATCACTTACTTTGCTGGAACTTCTTACATTTATTACATGTCATTTACCGGGAAGTAATGTTAAACCATGTCTGTATGCATAGAATGAATAGATTTCAGCACAGCCAATATATTGACTTCTGGATCAATACTGATCACTGTATTTGTCTTAATTGAGTGCTAATTCACGTCAATGAGATAGATACATTTTTAAAAACTTCTGTTTATCTGAGCTTAGATACTTTGGGTAAGAAATATACTAATGCACCTCATATATATTTATATTGAATCCTACCCTGTTGAATAATTTGTGTTAGACACCTCATTTCTCCAGATTTTCTAAAATTCAGGCAGTTGGTGTGAGGGTGGAGGTAGGAGGTATTGGCAGAGATAGCACTGCTTCTTCAGATCTTTAATAAATGTAATTAGTTCGGTTTTATGCTTTGCCTTTTTTTAATAGTGAAGTGATTGTAGTGTAAAAAGAGCAGTTGTTTGACTATATTATTTAATTAACAGACTTTTCTTTCCTATTCTTTAAAAAGAAAAGCAGTTATTCAAAGCATAAAAAGAAAAAAGAGGTTAAAAATAATGGTCTGTAAGCTTTGCAAAGTACATAAGAAAACCTCATTAATTCTGGATGTTTAAAGTATAAACAAAATCTAAAATAAATATGAGAAAATACAAGAACAGAAATCTTTTGAAGAAAAACAACATTCTAAATTCACTCTAGTTCTTTTCTTAAATGTATTTGGCAAACAATTATAAACAAAAGCAAGACTATTATCAGAACTCATGTAGTAAATTTATTAATACCAGATGCTTTCCTATATGACCATGTTTGTGAAGCTGTTAATAGCTTTAAAAGATTATGTTCCTCTGGGTACCAGCACTGTCCTTCCTTGAGTCAAAGGAGATTTAAATTTTTGTAGGGGATAGTAAATTCGCCAACTCTCCCCAGGTGAGGACAACATCCAAATGGGAAAGCCTCCTTCTTAGAAACTTTGTGCCCCCTCCCACCCCCTTTTTTTTAAAAGGGCAGAGCTCAGAAATGAGCATGCTCATTTGATGAAGGCCGTGCCATGATGGCAGAAGCCATAAAAGGAAAGAATACTTTGGTTGAACAGAAATTAATTAGGAAAAAATGAGGAAGAAAAGAAAAGCTCTTAAGTCAGTAGCTTAAAAAAACGTTCTAACAGCTGTAATATGAGAGAACATACTAACACATTTTTTAATATAATTATATGAAAAAGACATTTTTATATTTCCCTCTTCTAGCATAAAAAGAGTTTTTTGTCAAGCAGTAACAATTTATTCCTTATGGAAACTGCTGTATTATTGTCAGATGGCCACTTTAGAGCCATAAAACGAAATGGATTAAAGAAAATTAAACAGTATTTTTAAGTGTCTACAGCTTGTGGCATGTTAACAACAATCCATGTGAAACGGTACCAAAAATTAAGCTTAGGTTTCCAAGACCTTTTTGTGCAGTGATACAGTGTTTAAATGTTAAACAGAAAGTTTGTTTTGAAATACAATTTTGAAGGTCTCAATAATTTGGAGGAGGTAAGATGAGACACAACCAAATGCAAATACATATATGTTCTATGTTAGCATTATATATATTTCATGCTGCCTCACTTTGTTATAGTATTTTAAAACTTTGATAAATAAAATGAGTGCTTTTGAGAGTCAGAAAAATTACATTCTAACCCAGAATTGATCACTAATTGTGACCTTAGTAAGTCACTTAAACTCAATAGGCCTCAGTTTCCATATCTGTGGATGAGAGGATTTGGATGCCTCTTCTCAAATATCAAGATTTCTCAAGAAATCTTGAGCATCCAAGTCATCTTCTGACATTAAATTAAACACCAAGAAATGGCTCCATATGTCTCAGGACAGTGGATCCCCTCATCTTGTGCATGGCTGTCACAGGTGTCTAACCTACGGTAGATGGACCTCACACATTGCAAAGACTAGGTTGAAGTCGATATTTTTTGGTTTTGTTTTCATTTTAAAACTCCAGCTTCTGCAGGATTGAAGTCGGTATTTTGAAGTGGGTCCAGTATGACTTTGTGAGCTCTTCTTTTCTTTTGTATATTATTGAATGAGTGAGTAACAGTGGCAATAAATGAAGGATCATGATTTGACAATATCAAATGGTCCAGGTATCAGAATGCTAATGGCAGAAGGGAAGCATGATATGGTGCAATTTGAGTCCTCTACTAATTCGAGCTCCTTGGGGTAAGGCCGGTAGTCTTCTCCAGAGCATCTGGCCCTGCCGAGTCCTAGAGATATGCCGTGAACGTATACTGATTGACTCATGTCCACTTTGCTTGTCACGTGTCTCTCTATGCCATGTTAATTTTAACCTAATTGCTTATAATTTGGCAATTTTTAAAAAGCTGTATACTATAATTGAGAGGATTATGTTCAATATTTTAATATTTTGATTTTAATCAAAATATTGCAGCCTTTAAAAGCTGTAAGAGTTTGGGTGAATGAAAGTAAATAAGTAAATGGAAACTTTTACAGTACTAAAAAATCAAAATATTAAAATTAATACCATTTTATTAGGTATTTTTGTATTCTCTAAAATTTATTGTGAGATATCAGTGCTAGTCATCTAATTTTTCACTTGATAAAGTGTAACGGGTGACTTTGATGTGTGATGCTTGGTGGCCTTTCTTCTCCGGGTGCTGGAAGACTGTGTAACTCTAGCTCAGTGAGATTTTTCTGGATTAAGTGGGTATGATTGCTCAAATGTCACCAGTACATCAATCCTTTACACTTCTGCCTCACACAAAAAATATTCAGTGAAGCACAGACTCCATAATGAGTGGACGATTTTCTCTCTACGTACTACATCCGTAATACTGCAGCAAACCAGAAACACCAAAGCTTATACTTAGTTAGATGTATGCACATAAGAAAGTCACAAGTTAGGGGGAAAGACCCACTGGGAAACTGGATATGGAGACTGTGTAGCATGTGACCTTGAGACGGGGAGACTGATGTGGGGCGCGGCCCAAACTCCTGGGCTCGTTTCTCAGGCTTCTCCAGGCGTATGTCTGGGTGAGCATGGTTTCAGTTCGCCCCCACACGTCTCAGAAGTTGGTGGTCTGGAAAGCTTCCAAAAGGGTGTGGACTGCAGTTTTTGAAGAAGCATAATTAGTCATGCCCATAAATCAGTAGGCGTGTGCGTGTGTGTGTGCGTGTGCGTGCGTGTGCGTGCGTGTGCGTGTGTCTGTGGCCAGGCTGCATGAGTGTGCTCAGATAGCCCTGGCTGGCCCACGGTGTGGCCTGTCTGAGAATTGAGTGGTGCCAAAGTCCTTTCTATCCAGAATTATCTCACCTAGTTAGAGCCGAATTTATGCATGAGTAAGGCAGACATCTGCGTCTTTGAAAATACAGTTTTGTGGATTTTGCCTTTAGGATAGTTTTTGTTTGCTTGTTTGTTTTGGGAATTTTAATTTTCTTAGACACTGTTTTCTTGTTTCCTTTAGAAAATCACTGAAATGACTAATGGGATGGGAAGATGAACAAGGATTGTATTTTGAGTTCTTTCCTACATTGTCTCATTTTCTATAAATATGCTAATGCATGCTTTTAAATTGTTAATAAACTGGAGTTTTGTTGCATATTTAAAGAAAAAGAAACATTTCCTCATTTTGATCTTTAATTTTTTGCCTCTACACATGAAATTCTAGATCTCTGGAAGGGACTCAACAAAGCCTTCCTAAATTAATTGGCTCTGATGGTACCTTCTTAAGGATTTCTGGTGTGGCTCTGACATATAAGCAACTTGGATAACTCCAGAAAATTATGTTTAAAAATCAGCCCAAAAGTATTTGAAACAAGTGTGCACTGTTCTTTCTGTGTACCTCTCCCTGAAACCTTGCTCTAACACCCGGATACAAGTAAAAATTCTGGCTCCTCATTCAGTGAGGTTAGAATTGGACATCCTCTAAGTACCTCATTTCATGTGGTTCATAATAGCAGAGTGCTGCAACAAGGATTACAGGACGACCAAAGCCAGTAATCCGTTTATAACTGTACTCCGATGACAATTAACAGACCAGTGGAAATTTGAGAACCAAATTTACCTGGAGGGGTCAAATGTAAATGTCCAGATTGTTTCCAAGCTCTGACTTTTATTTTTTTTCTCTCTCTTTATACTGTGTCTTACTGAATAACATTTTTTATTGAAAAAAATTAAGGTTGATTTATGATCAATGAAATAACCCTAGTATAGTTCACATTTTGCCCACACAAAGAAACACATTGAAAATGGGGGCAAGGGGTATTTGAGGATCCTAAATGTTCATGTTATGTTGAAGAAAAAAATTATTTTCATGTCTCTTACATTTTAAATTATACTCTGCTTTATATCCCTGATATTGGTATAGGTCCAAAAGGAAATATACGATTACTTGTCTATTTATTGAGTGCCTACTGTGTGCTAGGCCCTATCCTCTAAAATCCACTGATATCCTAGTTAACTATTCTTAGCCCTGTGTTACAAAAGTCCAGTTGATTTCTATTCAGAGTAGTGACAGGATTTTAAAAATGTATGGTTTGAAATTATTTTATGAAAGTTGTCATTTTGTGATTAGAGTATTATTAAACGGGTGATAAAGATTTCAGCTTTACTGAAATTTCATTTGTATAAGAATAGCTTGCATTTTGGGGCATTCATTTGTATAAAGATTGAGTCCAAATTTTTCAGGTTAGCATTCAAAGCTCTCTTTAATACGAATCCATCTTTATTTCTTGTCTACTGCCAACTCATCCTTTGAGCTATTCAGAGGTTCTCCTTGACCCCTGGAATCTGTGTGCCTCCCACTCTTTGCCTTTTCTCCGGCTCTCTCCTCTGTTTGGAATGTCCTTTTTTGCCATTTCCAGTCAATCACACACCCGTGATTACCAGACAGTCTCAGATGCCGACTCCCTTAGAGTGTCAAGGAGATCATCCATCCCACTGCAATTCTTCTCCCTTCTCCTTACAAAGTACATGTTGTATCTCCCTTGCTAAACTTAGTGTGGTTAGTTTTATCTAGAATTTTTTTTATTATTGTTTTAGGATGATTAGATCCTAGATATTAGGAGCACTGCCTACTGGTTTACCATTACATCATGTGTACTAATAAATACATAACAATGTTTGTTGAAATTGCCATGGACTCCCAGCCTTCTGTGCTCAGTTTCACCCTGAATACCCCTTAGCATGTACCAGGGACTCTGCTATCAGCCAGAGATCCAAATCCCTTTTTATTGAGGTTTCATTTCAGTGTTTTCCCAGAAATAACTGTGTCGTCTTCAACTACATTGTCACTGCATTTTAGATCACAGATTATCGCTACTCTACTTTTGCACCCCCAGTTGATTACTGTTTTAATTTTATAATTATGTGAGCCAATACATCATCCTGTTATTTATTACGTACCTATCGTTTTAGAGCAAGATTCAGGAAAGTATGGCCCGCAGGTCAAATCAGCCCTGTCACCTGTTTTTTTGTATGGCCTGCGTGCTAAGAATGATTGTTACACTTTTAAATAGAGGGGAAGAAATTCCCAGAATAATATTTCATGATACGGGAAAATTATATGAAATTCAGATTGGCATCCACAAATAGTTTGATTGGAACACCGTTGCACCCATTTTTTTTTACGTCTTGTCTGTGGCTGCTTTCATGCCACAGACACGAAAACGTACCTACATGGCAGAGTTTAATAGTTTCTGCTGTGTGTCCGCAAAGTATAATTACTATCTGGCTCTTTACATAAAGTCTTTTGACCCTGTTGTAGAGTACTTGGAAAACTTTTCTTAGATTGTAAACTCTTTGAAGACAAGGAAGGACTGTCTTTGTATCTCCCACTGCCCTTTCAAATGTATGACTCTCTGACATCCACCTTTTAGTATTTGTTTATTGACTGGTTTTTTATGTATTTGCTGGAAGTCAGATTTGAGCACTGTGGAAGATCAGACAGGGCTACTGAAATTTGTGCCTTTCATTAACTGGCATACAGTGAACATCAACAGAGAATCAAATACTTTTTGGCTTGCAACATGTTGATGATTCTTGGGATACTTTGGCTAGCTTTGTGATATATCATTCTTTCATGTTTTACAGAAAACACTAATTCTCACTTTGCAGTGTGGTTTCCACTTATTCCCTAAGGTGTTTATGCATTAGTTTTGATTAATGGAATGTTTTCTCCTTTTCCAAGAGAAGTGTAGGGGATGCAGCCTATCTAAATTGCATCTGGTGTGTATATAGGGACTAAACAACTAACTGCTTTGTGAGTTAAGCGCAGTTAAGTTCACGGATTTGGTAAAAAAAATAAGTAAATAAATAAAAAGGCACTGGATCTTTCTTCTGCATGCCAGCCACAAAGCTTTCCTACACTTCTGTCTGTGGCTAGAAAAATAAAGACTGGATGAGAATTCCTGTGAAATCTTGTTCTATGTAGGCATATGTGCTAAACCAGCAATTACTCACCTAATCTTGCTATCACGATGGTGTTTTGTGTGCTTGCTGAACTTAGCAATAAGCTTTCCAGTATTTCTTTCATCATGAAGTTAAGGTAAGCATTGTGTATTCCCGTGAGTGTATTATTTGGCATTAAGTATACACCATCACAGGTGTGGAGTTTAAGGAACCTAGGAGGATACTGTTGTAGAAAAGTATGTTTCATTGATAAACAAGGTTCTGAAAAATGAATGGGGAGAATATGTCAGGAGTATAAAAATGTGTGTAACATTCATTAAAGTGTTTGTTAAATAATGTATTCAGACTGACTGTGTTTCCCAGCCTCTCCTTTGCCCATTATATGTTCTAGTAAATTAAAGCTCGGAAACCTTTGTCAGAGTTATAATACTCAAACTGACATCTAATTCCCCCAGACAATAGGTACAAGACTGCGAGCCTCTCTAATTCTTTCCAGTCTTTACATTTATTGGTTCTTTTGTAGACCTGTTTCATTCAATCTATTACAAACAGCACTGGTTGAAAGTGTGAAGTTTACCACATTTGACCGGAGGCACATTAAAAAACAATGGCGTCCTGGCGTACATTCCATGCGTCCCAGGGGTGTAGCTCTTAATCTGAGCAGCATTTTCATCTATAATTACTACATTAGATTTGAAGTGCTGGCTTGATTAAAAAGATTGACATGTTTATTTTTTGGCTGACCTATTTGGGTAGATGTGGATTTGATTCATCTATTTTGTGTGACCCTGTGTTTCAAAGATGTTATTAGTTGAGCAAGAATCGTGTTTTATTTTGGAGTCACCATTTTAGCATAGATTTGAAATGCTTTTATTATAGTTACATAAGAAATGGTAAAAGTTGAAATTTTTTTAAAAAGAAATTGTGTGTGCACTCACCCAGGTATTGTAAATAGAAATGTATTTCAGAATGGTTTTCAAAGTTCAGTATTATTGAAATTGTTACTGAAACATTTATAAATAGTGTATCAAATGGCCTCCACAACTTGATGGCCTGTGTTAAAAAGCTTTCACCAGAATTAACGTAATCTATTTTTTATTGTACACCATTCCTCAGGATTATGCCTTTTCTACACATCTGATGTTGTAAAACATACTGTGTAAATAATTGATAATAAACAAACAAATTCTACTTTTGCCCTGGTGTACTTCACCAGTTTCAAGACTTTGAAGTTCCTTGAATAATTTATGGCACTTATTAGTGCAGGCAAATCAAATGGTATCCTTGATCCGAGCTGCTTTTTGTCCTCGTTGTTTCTGAGTAGAATTGTTAAGTGATCTTTCTGATTGGGAGCGAAACTGAGTACCACTGAAAACCACTGTGGCATTCATGCTGATGTGTACTGATGCACGCTCATTGCCAAACCATCGGTATTGTACACTAATGGAATTTGTAGAGTTACGGGAATATATTCTGAAACTAGGAACTGGGATATCTTTTGAGAAAGAGAAAAACATGTTTTCACCAGCACACTTTTAGTTTACCTATAGCTTCTTCCACGACGCTTCTTAAGATGAGGATTTCAACTCAATATGCACTCCTTGGCTAAGATACAAGCATGCTGAAAAACATGAACCAAAATATCAAAAGACAGATTATATGATCTTTTTTTAACTCATAAAAGCTTAGGCCGCATGCCAGCCAGCCAGACTAAATACTCTGCAGTGGTACAATAGTCTTTCTTGGGTGTGGAAAATGTAACCATGTGATGGTGACAAGTGAAGTTTCAGAAGTTATAAAAGATTTATGACAAACATTTTTTTCTCTGCGTGGTCTTCTGTGTTATTTATAATTACAGGAATCGTAATCAAAGGTTTTATTGATTTCGTAATGAATTCAAATAAAGATTTCAGCTCCTGGGTGACCTTTAAAGGTTAGACTGGCTGTGCATGATTTTTGTAAAAGTTTTTGTCGTGATAGAATTTATTTTTTACCATGGAAGTATTCAGACATAATAGTTAGGGTCACTTCAGACTGTAATTATCACTACCAGGCTTATGAAATAAGTGACAAACACAGTCTCTAACACACACACACACACACTCATACACACACACTTATATATTCAGAGGACTTGTTTATAATAGTTGTATTCAAGCAAGCCATGTAGGAGAAATTTTGTCCCTTGTGTGGGGCCAGTATAAGATGAGCAACCTATAATGGATCCCTTTTTTTGGTGTTTGCCGTCTCTTAGAGAGATTTGATTTGCAAAGGAAGCCCCCAAAACGTGCCTGTTATCCACATGGCCTTGTATGTCTAGGGCAGGCCTCGATTGCTGATCGACTTGTCTTTGAAGTGAACGAGGGAGAATATTTTAAAGTGGAATGCCACCTTAAAGCATGGCTTTAAAAAATGTCTTGAGGCTGGGCCTCAAGTACTTTGGGAGGCCAAAGTGGGAGGATCTCTTGAGCTCAGGAGTTCAAGCCCAGCCTAGGCAGCATAGCAAGACCTCGCCTCTACAAAAAATAGAAACAATTTGCTGAGCGTGGTGGTGCACACCTGTGGTCCCAGCTACTCTGGAGCCTGAAGTGGGAGGATCCTTTGAGCTGGGGAGGTCAAGGCTGCAGTGGGCTGTGGTCACACCACTGCACTCCAGTGTGAGCGACAGAGCAAGACCCTTTCTCTTAAAAAACATAAAAAAAAAAAAATCTTGAAATAACAGTATAAATACAGCTTCGCTGCACTCTCAGTATTAATTACTAGTCATAACCCTAAATTAATTTGTCAATATGCCATGTAAAGACATTTAAAAAGAAATTCAAATGCCAAAAATAAAAGATTTGCCCTCATTATAAACATTAACTCACTTAACTTCAAACACTAATTATTACTGTTTATGAAGGAAATCATGGCCCTCCATTATATTCTCAGAAAAAAAAAAAAAACTCTAACCTTGAAAACCTACCCGAGGCTCTGGCTAGACCTCAACTACTGCAAGCAGCTTGTAGATTTGAAATCAATAACCCTTCTGGCAACTTCTTTTCAGGGCCAAGATTAACTGCCCTAGAAAGAGAACTTATCTTGGATTGAGCTTCAAAAAGGAGCGAACGAACAGTCCTGTTCGGGCTCTCTTTTTCCCTAGTGTCTCACTGCTTGGAGTCTCCTAAGCATTCTCCCTGCAAAACACCATGAGAAAAGAGTTTTTTCATCCCTGTGCCATCCGCTATGTGGAGTGAATGTACTTGGGCTGTGGTAGACAGCACACCTACCTACCGTTTCCCTAGAGTCTCTTCCCCTTGAAGATCCAAGCCAGTGGACATGCTTTTTGGACCGAGTTGCTAAAGATCGTCTATTTCCTAGATGTAACATTCAGATGGTTCCAGAAGATCTGCAGCATGTCCGGGTTCCAGACAAATTGGAAGTGTAGCATCCAGAAAGTCAGTGTGGGATTACCAATTCGGAAGGGTGGTAATTCACCATCGCCAGGCCTCATCTGAGAGGCAGGAAGTGAGCCAAGTAGGAAGGATAAGCCTCTTCTCAAGGATCAAGGCAAACAAGTTCTGGGCAGCAGGAGGTAAGCCTGGCCCTGGACACCGGGCACCTCACCTTCCCCATCTGTTTTCATGTTATCACCGTCTCTGACCGGAAAGCCTCTTTTGGACTTGAGCCCTCAGGTGTAGTAATGTGACTAGGACTGATTGTGGAGAGGACCTGTGCCCTGGTTCTGTTGAAGATTCTAGAAGCTCCTTTAACCTATACTGTGACTTTAAGAAAAGTTGTGATCATGAAGGTTTTTCTTCTTCGTAACATTTTCTACATATTTGAAAGGAACATACCCTAATGTTTTAAAACAGTCATATCTTGTCAAAGTTTCACATCTCCATACCAAAACCCAAAACCTAGAGAGCATGGCTCCTTTTCACTAGAATTCCTGTACTGGTCCTTCTTGTTTCCTTTGTCTCCTCCTCAAATGTGATGCGGAGAGATCTGGCCATCTTCTCGGATGCCAAGGAGCTCAGGACCTGACTCCTTGAAGTTGTCTTTCTCCTTCTCTACCGCTGTTCAGCTGTTCACTTTACCCATCCTCGGAGTTGCTGTTGCATTTCATGTCAGCATGTTACAGTTTCACAATTTAAACTCCTTCTAAAAGTTCTCTGGTTCTACTGATGACATTATTTATTAACCTATTTCCTATACAGATAATAAGCTCTGTTTTTGTTATTTTTGTTGTCTACACGCTTTTTACCAGTTACACTGCAGTGGGCGTTCGGTGTTTGACATTGGTTAGCCTGATTTTCCTAAGTGAATTGTTTGCATTCAAAGCTTGGGGTTAATACCCTTACTATTTAGTATCTTCTATAGCGGTAGGTTGAAAACTATGCCACAATAAGCCTCCCTAGCCCTGTAGGGATGTGGGATAGGGAATAGCCAGTTGTGTTTGGGGACTGCACTCCCAATTTAACAAAATAAGTTCAGGATTTTTTCCCCCTCTAAGAGTTCATTTCACCATCAGAGGATAAAACAAGTTTCCAAACCACTGCTTTACTCACTTAATAAATACTCAATAAATAATTATCCCACCATGATATTGCATAGGGAAATAATAAGTTGCAGCTCAATAATACAAAAAGAGAGAAATGTGTAAAGGGCCCTAAATAGGTACTGTGGTAAGAGCAAAGTGTCCTTTGCATATAAATGGTTTAAATAGTGACAGTAACTTTAGTTTAATTATCTAATCTAACAGATTTAGAGCAGCTATCTAGTTGTATGTAATCTGGAGTGCCCTTTCAGTAAAGGTTCACAGCTTCTCAGAAATGCAGTGCTGGTTTGCCAACCCTGTTCTCCCACTCAGCAAGGAGATAAAGATCTGGTAGGAAGGGCTCAGTGGCTCATGCCTGTAATCCCAGCACTTTGGGAGGCCGAGGCGGGTGGATCACCTGAGGTCAGGGGTTCGAGACCAGGCTGGCCAACATGGTGAACCTGCGTCTTTACTACAAATACAAACATTAGCTGAATGTGGTGGCACACACTTGTAATTCCAGCTACTCAGGAGGCTGAGGCAGGAGCATCGCTTGAACCCAGGAGGCGGAGGTTGCAGTGAGCCGAGATCGCACCACTGCACTCTAGCCTAGGTGACAGAGTGAGACTCTGTCTCAAAAAATATATATATAAAAAAAGTAAATTTTAAAAATAGAAGAACTGATGGGAAGGCCTAGAATAGGCTCCTGACTCTGGGCCGTTTACCCTGGGCACCAATACCTTCCCTACACATTCTGCAGATTAGAGGTTCCTTTGCATGAATAAACTCCCCTTCCAAAAGGAATTCCTGTAGAGATGGCTTAGTTTATCAGTCATTTACACCTTAGGTTGTATTACTTTAATCATGTAATCAGATTACTTTTACCGAGGGCAGGAGCCTTTTGATTGGTTGGGGATAAGGTGCAACTTTGTGAACTCCAGGCGGTGAGAAAGAGGTGTGCCTCGGTCGGTTGTCAGAGCGACACTCACAGCAGGATTGACTTGGGGATCCAGCCAGCCCTTCCAGGTATTGGGGCGAACTGTGCAGCTTGCTGAGGATAGCCCACTACTTTGGTGAGAAGAGGAAGGACAAATATCACAACACCTAAATGACAAATGGCCCTGGGATGTGGAGCAGTTGGAATGCAGCTGACAGGCAAAGTCAGCGACAGTGGAAATGGGTGCAGGCGACCATTTCCTGACAAGCAGGTGTTAGTCAGATAGTGCGGAGTGGATGTGGGCTGTTTTCAGCTGCTGGCTCAGGCCTGGGCTGCAGAGAGACTGAAGACCTGATGATGAAGGACAGAGCAAAGGGAAGCAAAGGAGTGACAAATATCATTCGAGACAGGTGTAAACCATGGTCTGAGATATTTTGTAAAGACACAAGTGGAAATGAGGAAGGAGCTAGATGGAAAAGAGGATTGGGAGGCCTTCCCATAGAAGAAGCCAGAGTCAAATTATAACTGTAAAAAGTCTTAACACATGAAAGAAGAAGTAGGCCCTTACCTACTTCTGCCTCAGTTTGCAAACCGGATGAAAGTGTATGTTAGTAAACCTTGAACAACAAATTTCAGTATTGTTTATATAGTGTTGGGACACAGTTGAGAAAGCTAGCCAGTAGAAATGCTGCCATAAGCCTAGGAAGTACCCGTGTGGGGACTGAATGGTGTTGACTGATCAGTACTATACCTGAAGAAACATTGCACATTTCAGGCCAGGTGTGGTGGCTTACTCCTGTAACCCCAGAACTTTGGGAGGCCGAAGCAGGCGTTATCACTTGAGGTCAGGAGTTCAAGACCAGCCTGGCCAACATGGTGAAACCCCATCTCTACTATCCCAGCTACTCGGGAGGCTGAGGCAGGAGAATGACTTGAACCCAGGATGCAGAATTTGCAGTAGGCCAAGATCGCACCACTGCACTCCAGCCTGGGTGCCAGAGCTAGACTCTATCAAAAAATAAAAATAAAGAAAGAAAGGAGGGGAGGAAAGGGGAGGGAAGGGGAAGGGAAAGGGAGGGGAGGGAAGAAAAGAAACATTGTCTATTGCCCATTTCAGTATTCAGTATCTTGGAAGTAGAAATCATTGGTGGTTAGCGAGGAAGATTAAACACTTGCTCAGATACAGTTTAAATGAGTTGAAAAATCGACCCATGGAAAAGTGTCTGTTTGTATCTCTACTTGTGTTATTAGAAAAAAAAAATAATAGCTCAGCATTCAGGTTTTCTACAGGTGTGAAAATCCAGGTGTAAATTTAAAATCACTGGACATGTAGTACTGTAGATACATGTAATGATAGATGGCTTTATGGAACATCATTGCTTTTTTAATTTTTTTATTTTTTGAGACAAGATCTTGCTCTGTCGCCTAGACTGGAGTGCAGTGGCACAATCATGGCTCACTGCAGCCTTGACCTCCCCCGGCTCATGTGATTTCTCCCTCCTCAGCCTCCCAAGGAGCTGGAACTTTAGGCGCAGGCCACCGCGCCTGGCTAGTTATTGTACTTTTTGTAGAGACGGGGTTTCACCATGTCGCCCAGGCTGGGCTCTAAGTCCTAGGTTCAGTTGATCTGCCTGCCTCGGCCTCCCAGAGTGCAGGGATTATAGGCATGAGCCACTGTGCCCAGCCGCATATATTAAGGTATACATTGCTTGGGTTTTATTGGAATGTAGTCATTTAGTTTATGGAAAAAATTATATTAGACAATGGTTTCAAAGGAAGGCTCTAAAAAGCCTAGAAATGATACATAGGGGGCAGAACAACATGGGAAGATATCAGTGTTTCTTGCATAATCATAGAAAAAGAATCAATCTAAATCAGCCAGTTTTTTTTTACTAGAAATAATGATGCCAAAATAAAAACTTAAGTATTAGAAATAGTATTATTGAACCCAAGTCATCTTTAAAACTTATTCCACTGACTCAGAATCAAACACTGAGAATAGAGGGTTTAAAGTAAAAGAAAATATATCCAATTCACACTTCAGGAAAATGAAAATACTACAGACCAAGAGAACATTCTTATTGAGCTTTTTTTCAGTGCTCTCAATTTAACCAGCTGGAATTATTTTTAAAGTACATCCAATTCAACCTTTTAAAATGACAGATTTGCCTTTTAATGGGAAATATGTATTTCATCATAAAGACGGAGCATGGTGTCCTTGGCTAAGTTATTCTCTACAGAAGGATGCTCTTTTTTTTTGTACTCTGTGCTTAGCCTATAAGAAAGAACACAGATTATAGAAAATTAGCTCCTGGCATGAAAGATTAGAAGCATACAGGCAGACTGATAGAGAACAATTAAAAATACAAACTGTTCCTTTCAGTATCCTGAATTCATAGAGTAATGTCGGTTGCTATGAAATGAGCAGTTCATACAAACAGAACCAGCCAAGAGGAAGAATAACTTTAGAAACTAGAATTCCTTTTTTTTTTTTTTTTTTGGAGTCTCACTCTATCACCCAGGCTGGAGTGCAATGGCGCAATCTCGGCTCACTGCAACCTCCACCTCCCGGGTTCCAGCGATTCTTCTGTCTCAACCTCCTGAATAGCTGGGATGACAGGCATACACCACCACGCCCAGCTCATTTTTGTATTTTTTAGTAGAGATGGGGTTTCACCATTTTGGTCAGGCTGGTCTCTAACTCCTGACCTCAGGTGATCCACCTGCCTCGGCCTCAAAGTTCTAGGATTATAGGCATGAACCACCACGCCCGGCCTAGAGTTCCTTTTTTAGTTACGGAACAGACAACCACTACTTTAAATAACCAGATAGTACATTAGAAAATGTCAATCACAAGCTCTGTTATTTGGGGACTTCTTGGTGTCTCACTCAAGGAACCTCTTAAATCTGTGTTCATTTCAATGTTTTTTTCTTTTTTTGTCAGGGAGAGTCAAAAACATCTCCAATGTCTAAGGAGAAACATTCACTGATAACAGTGGTGCTGAATTAAGGTATCTCGGTGTTTATGTTAGTAAAACAGACACATTTTCAATTAAGATGGACATTTTCAAGACATAGGCCTGACTGATGCTGTGTGACAGGACAGGATCTGTGAGCTGTGAACGGAGGGTAAACATTCCAGGAATGTGCAGGTGGGAGAGGGTGAGGTCAACCAGAGATGCTCATTCAAAATAGGACCTTGGGGCAGGAGTTATGAGCAAGTACTAAGGGAAGAACGCAAGAAGATCCAGGAGTGGGGGCAGCGGCTGGCCAGTGGGAGCAGCGGGAGGGGGTCTGAGATTATTCCCATGGCAAGGCAGGGGGTCTGGAAAGGCATGCAGAGCTGCTGGAAGTCCCCCTTAGGTTAGAAGCAAATACACGTTGCATCCGTCTCATGATGGGGCTCTTGAAGTCAGATGTACTTCAGAACCCACTGCCTCTGAAGAACAAAACAAGGATTTTGGTTTGTCAATGGTAGGCATACTTGTCTTATTAATTCTAGTACTGAAATTTCCGGATAGTGTTAAAGAGTCTTTTAGGAAATAGAAAAATAACTATGCATTTTCAGGTATTTTGGTAGAAACGCCATCCCAGCATGTTTTATCTACACAGTCTCCAAAGCTCTTTACATAATCACAGTAAAAATTGTACAACTACTTCCAATATGTAAACAAAAACCCTTGGTATATGTGAAGCACAGTCATTCATTCAACAAATGAAACAAGCATCTGTGCCTGTCCCTGTGCCAATGGGATAGGATAAAAGCGAAATTAGACCAGCAGCCTGTTCCGGTTGACTGGAAAGCCTGAGAGTTTTATAGCTCTGTTTAACTGGAACGTGGGCATGTGAGTGGGGAAAGAGAGAACTAAAATTCTAAAATGGGTTGGAAGTTCGTGGTGAACTTTGAATGCACAACTAAGATGCGTGAACTGCACTTTTTTTTTTTTTTGAGATGGAATTTCACTCTTGCTGCCCAGGCTGGAGTGCAATGGTGCAATCTCGGCTTACCACAACCTCTGCCTCCTGGGTTCAAGTGATTCTCCTGCCTCAGCCTCCCAAGTAGCTGGGGTTACCGTCATGCTCCACCACGTCCAGCTAATTTTGTATTTTTAGTAGAGCCGGGGTTTCTCCATGTTGGTCAGGCTGGTCTTGAGCTCCCGATTTCAGGTCATCCACCTGCCTCGGCCTCCCAAAGTGCTGGGATTACAGTTGTGACCCACCGTGCCCGGCCTGAACTGCAATCCCAGGGTCCAGTTCCACGGTGGTGCTTCACTTACGGTCTGGGACTCTGCCTGGGAGTGAGGCACAGGGGAGCTTGCTGCTGGGTTCCAGGGCCAGACACAGAAGGTGGCAGAGAGAGAGAGAGTGCCCATGACTAAACCTAACCCACAGTTGGGCAGGCAGAGGGGAAGTGCAGGCGGCTCATCCAGAGAGCCCGCGCCTGTAAGGCCAGGGCAACATCGTGAAAGATCAAGAGGGGTTGAGGAAGAGGATGGATGGAAAGCCTACACGATCCCCAAGCCCTGGGAGACAATGTGTCATTATGAAAATGGGCTCAGACTGGGCGCAGTGGCTCACGCCTCTAATCCCAGCACTTTGGGAGGCCGGGGCAGGTGGATCACCTGATGTCAGGAGTTCGA
>NW_012118487.1:5399363-5436803 GCF_000951035.1 Colobus angolensis palliatus | reverse complement strand
GGGCCCTACCCTTGTCGCTGTCCCTCATCATCTCTCCTGAATTTTAACCCCATCCCCAGAGGAGATGTCACCAAAATGGGGGACAAGGCACAGCAACATTACTCCCCTTAAGGTTAGCTTCTCCCCCAGGAAAGAGGAAAACACCAGGATTGTTTTTAAGAGTAAAGGTGGTACTCATAAAGCTCATTCAACATGGCTTTCTCTTGTTCACAAGAAGGATAAATGCATTACATGAATTGTTTTTTATACTTTTGTCTTTTCTTTTTCTAGCATAAATCAAAGATGGTGTTTTTTGGGGAGCACTGATAGATTCAGATGAGCGTCTATGATTAATTATGCCATAATTAAATATTAACCACATAGTATGTCTTCTATTTATGCAGTGGCTCGCTTTTTTATTTGAAACTTGCTTAATTATATACAGAAATGTGTCTAAAACATAGGCTATAGTCTGAGACTGAATTTGAAAAGAAATTTGATGTGTACGTGAAAATACACTCCCAGTGTTAACCATTTAAGACTTCATAGGCTGTTCAGAAATCACATCTATCACCACCTACAAAAATTCATTATCAATTCAGCTTATTAATTTTTCAAAAGAATCCTTACATCAAGAAAGCAGACTAAAATTGATTGTTATGCTGAAAACATTGAACTTTACCATGATGAGGCAGAAGCAATATATACTATGGAACTGCTTTCTGATTTACCAAATAAAATTTATTTTATATTAAATGCATTTGATTGTTTTTATCTTTAATTATTTGAAAATTGATATTTTACTTACCATATGACTTTGTACAGATTCCTTAATCCTTGCAGGGCCTCAATGTATTCATCTGTAAATAGGAGATAGGACACTTAACTGAAAGGTTTTTCACTAGGAATAATGAGTTTTTACATGGAAAGCATGTAGCCCAGAGCCTGGCACATGTGAAATAGAGCAAATGGTAGCTCTACTCTAATATATATCTATTAAACCAAGTAAAATGTACAATTAACAAAAGTCCATCCGTATTTTTTAACTCGTCTGAATAAATGGAATTTTAAAAAAATTCTCGTCATGGTTTATGAAAAGGGAAGAGTAAATGCATAGGGATTCCCTTATCTCTTTCATATAATTTATAAAAGATCTGTACATTTTTCAAGTGAAACCAAGACTGATAGTGAGCTGTGCCCGGCTCCCTGGGGGCATGCTGTGTTGTACTCCTTTGCAGTTAAAGTCCAGCCTTGACCACCACATGGCTCGCATGCTGCTTCCAGAGATAGAAATCAGATACCCATAGCATCAGGCAGAGTGGAACAAACAACTTGAAGGAGAGTGCCGCAGCTGCAAATATTGCACCAACAGCCAAGAACGCACCTGGAGTCTCTGCAGGCGCCCGTTGGCCACCTCTGCTGAAGTCTCTCTTGTACTCAGGGCTCCGACTAATAATAAAAGGTCAGCGACTGGAGGCTCTCTTTATCTCAGTTGCTTAAAAAAAAAAAAAAAAAAAAATTAGCCAGGCGTGGTGGTGAGTGCCTGTAATCCCAGCTGCTCAGGAGACTGAGGCAGGAGAATCTCTTGAACCAGGGGGGCGGAGGTTGCAGTGAGCAGAGATCGTGCCACTGCACTCCAGTGTGGGCAACAAGAGTGAAACTCCATCTCAAAAAAAAAGAAAAGAAAAGAAAAGAAAATGGGCTCAAATGGAATCTTTTGGTTCCTTCTCCTCCACCCAGCTATCACATAAAATACACTCACACCCCCAACTTCAGGGCCGCAGGTAGGTTTATCTAAGCATGGTAAAAGTTTTGGTCGTGGGAGAGAAAGATTAAGTGTTAGCCTTCTTCACCACCCCCTGGCCAGTCCCCAGTCCCCAAAATGGTAGAAGTTGATTTCTCAAAGAACACAGGGCAAAGGATGCCTCATGATTTCTGGAGCCCTGAGAGCTCTCTTAAGGTCTTCAGTAAATGACAAAGGCAGTTGGGAGACCTGAGTTCCTGTTTCTGGGGCCAAGAGTTTAAGCCAACAGACTTGGCTTGGAGCAGCAGTCGCTCTTCCGAACTCCCGTTCCCCCGCTTTGCTGTGCCTGTATCCTCCCTCTTTCCCAACGCCTCTCTACCTAGCCTGAGAGGGAGAGTTTTGGTGACTGCACTGGAGGGATTTACTAAAGTTCTTGCTCCAGTGGAGTGTCTTTGGCAGGTGGCCCCTCATCATGGGCAGAGCCTCACAACCCTTCTGGAAGGACATCTGCTGCTGAATTTCACCATTGCCTGGGCATATGACCTCAGGCCTCCCTCCTAAATATGGTGGAAGCACACAAGACCTCTTGGAATCATTAAAACTTTTAGAGCAGGGGAATGACAGAAAGAAGGAGAAATGTTTCAAGGAAATTAATTTCATCCAAGGTGCAACATGGATTCAAGAAGGGAGGTGTTTCAGAAGCTGTCGCCATCAAGGGCAGATACTAATGAAGCATCAGAGCGCCGACAGTAATGGATAGAGGGCTGGATAATGAAGGGAGAAGTCGACAGGGCTCAGTAATGAGCTGGCTGTGGGGGACAAAAGAAAGAAAAGAATCAGAGATTCTGATGAGGTTTTGAGGCTCATTATGATTACAAAATGTAAGGAATCCAGATTTTGCTGGATGTAGTGTGTGGTGATAATGGGCTCTGATACAGATTTCAAATGGTGATGTTGCTTATAATGCTGACTGAAGCGGTGTTATCTTTAGGCTTATGTAAGAGTTGAAATATTTTTGGAATGTGTAATACCTTTATTTTAAGAGTGTGTGGTACAACCAGTTGAAAACCTGTGAAAACGTTTACTCCAAACTAATGCATAATAGATTGTTTTTTGGTGGGGAGAGGGGAAGAGTGAATAATTCAAAATGAGCTTATTTTGAAAATACACTTGCAATAAATACGTGATCACTTTTGAGCTTCTTTGCAGAATTTTATTAGACATTGTATACACCCCTGCGTCTTCCAGACACTATTTTTCAACTCATGTTATCCCAGTCATTGCCTCATACCGTCTGTTGTGCTCAGTGCCTCAATGTAGTCAGCACATCGTGGTCTTTTCATTCACTTATTTACTTTCCTGGCCATTATTTTTATAAGGGACACCTTGTATGGCTCTTGCAGATTCCTGATAGCCTTTTCCTATGATGCTTATACAGAATTCAAGCGTTAAATTCATTTTCATGAAAAATAATGAAATGCAAATTTAAAAAAACTCAAAAGAAACAAATCTCTGTGTTCAATGAAAATTACAGCTTTACTCTTTCTATATACAAATACATATGTTTGCCTATAGAGACTACATTTGGAGATTTCTCTAAAAAGTAACTTCACATAAGATATTCATGAAAACTGAGTCTGCATTGTTCTCCATTTCCCAGCAAGCCTTGTGACTTTTCAGTTGTAGCAGCTGTGGATCAGCTGATGCACGGTCCCAGAAGGTTTGCAGTCTTCTTTATGCTCTTTAGCTTTTCTGAATTTAAAATAACCCCATCTCACAGTAAAACACGGTTTGAGAATAATTCTCTAATAATCACTGGATAATTTAAGTCCTCCTTCAGCATCTGACTCTGAAAGCCCACATTGACCATGGCTTAAAACAAAACAAATGGAAAGTCTTCCACCCTGTGTCTACTCACACCCTCTTCCAATCCATATAAATTCACAACTGCTCCTTTGTGACTATTGCTCTCCTAACTAAAATAGTTGACGTAAGCTAAGTGCTTCTTTACATTTAATTATTAAATAATAGAATCTGCGAACCTCAGCATGACCACTTCTAGAAACCTGGGGCTTTGCTTGACTTAGAGCTTCTCTCTGTCTTCAGGCCCACCTCTCCCATGTGCCTCTGACGTGCCCCTCTCCCAGCACGCCAGCCCCACAGCCTTGGAACCTGGCTCTTGATTCACCATGAACATATTTCCTCAGGGCCCCCCAGGTGCAGTGGAGCGTTGCTATGACTGATTTACACCCAGCCTTTCTCCTCATGGGTGCTCCCCTGGGTCCCCCCAAATCACCACGCTACATCTGGCAACCTAACTCATTCTCAACTTCACTTTCGCTCATTGTGCCCTTGGCACATCGTTTTCCGGTAGACAACTCCATGAACAGTTTTATTTATTTGCGTATTTATTTATTTGCAAATACTTCTTCTCACATTTGACTGCTATCTTCCCCTTGTGGAAATTTTTATCTTGGAAGCTTGGGGAGCATCAGTGGAGGACATGTGGATGCTCCCAACTCACATCTATGAGGAAGCTGCCTTTGTACATGCACACAAAGTGCATTCGGCAGAATATGAAAAAATTAAGCCAGTGGCCAGTTAATACAGTGAGAAGTCGTGCTTTACATTCGGAACATGGACCGCCTCTCACCAAGCACTGGGTACTTCATTCTTCTCTGAAGCTGGCCAAAGGACATGAAAACAACTCACTAATGTGCACAATCCACTGAAAGAAGAAATCTGTAAAATTAGAAAGAAAGAAAAATTGGCTAAACTAACATCTAATAGGATGATTGCTTGAGTTTTTCACGTTTAAAATGTCTGTGCAAGTGTTAAAAATGTTGCCTCGGAAAACAGAATAGAATTTCCGTGTGACCTGAAGTGATGGGATAATTACTCCCTCCTCAGAGCCGGTTTCCTGGCTCCTCATGCCCAGGCTATTGAGGACCAGCCCTGCTCTATTGTCAGATTTGTTTTCCTGTTTGGGGGATGATTGCTTTCCCCATAGAGCCTCAGGATTGCTCCAGCTCTTAAAATGGTAAGTGCCATTGCCACCTGGATCGCCTCCCACTTAGAAGCATCTCAAGGACTCTATTATGGGCCAGGGGCTGCTGATGGATCCAAGAGAATGTCTCCCTCTCTGAGCCTTGGATTCCTGACACTGGAGAGGGATCCCTTGATGAATACCTTTGCCCTACCCGCTTTCCTAACCCCTATGATTTGCTGAGAATGCCAGCTTTCTTTATGAAGGTGTCAATTCCTCATCCGTGTCATAGACATGGAGTCGTTCATCCAATAAAGATTAACTGAGAACCTTTCATGTTTTGTGCTTGCTCCATGTCAAATTACTAGTACTCAAAAACAAGGTGGTTTCTGTTCTTTTCTTCCTCCCCTAGAAGTCAGTTCCAGAGTTTTTGTCCCTTCCCAATAACTCAATTTCAGATTATTTGCTCAAGGAGTAAAAAATTAGCAGAAGTTACTGAGTATTCATCTGGGGGACTTCATTCTAGAAAGAGAATTTGGCATATCTGCCTCAATTCTCTAGACTTTAAAATTCCCATTCTCTCTTTCTCTCTTTTTAATTCGTAAAATTCCTCTCTACTATTATCTCTAAGTCCCTGTATGTTTTCTAATGTCATGCACTCAACATAAGCATGAGACTCTCGGAAATTTGTTTGCTAAATCATCTGGCAAATGGTCTTGTTGATGTCTGCTGAGCTGCTCAGAGCCTACAGTTGTTAAGTACTTATTACAGGAACCCAGCAGGGCAAATTAAGAAAGCTACATGTATGCTTGTTATTTTAGGACTATTATGCTATGCTTCTGAGGGGGCTACATATTGGACCTTCTGACCTGAAAGGACTTGCTGTTCTTTAGTCAGAGGTTGCTGCGTGGAATCTGAATCTTTGACCTGGCAACAATAAAAGTGATTATCTTCAAGGGGGAGAATGTCCTCTTGTTGCTTTTTCATAGTTCAGCCTGCTGGAAAATGTAGAACACTTATTTAGGCAGCTCTAGGTTCACTTGGTATGTCATATTTTATAACTAAGCTGGGAGCTTTTTCTACTTAGAAATTAAGTTATTTATTTCATTTTTAAATATAAGTGCTTTGTCTAAACAGGACTCCAAAGCTTAATATCTTAGCACAGGGTAAGCATGCCTCCCAGCCCATGCAAAAAGATACGTGGCGGGACAGAGCTGTTATTAAAATTATAGCTGATGCTCCCCCTGCTTTTTTGGGGAGTACACATTACAAATTGAAGCTGCCAGCTAAGTAACTTACAGATCACTTAGGGTGTATTTTAAAATAACTATACAGCTCCTTTAATCTTTCTAAGAACTACTTATAAAACAAATTTTGGGTGTCTGAAAAAATCTTAATATGTAAAAGCATGGGGAAAATATGATCAAAAGTATTTTAAGTGCATTAACTTTACAACTCCTAAAAATGCGTATTCTGGAAAACAGGAATTTATTATTATCATCACTTTAGACTTTCCTCTTTTGTAATGTATTGTGTTCTGCCCAAAGCTCTGCCTTTGGTACCTTCTTCTGGCATCACAGCTGTGCTTAAAATACCTTTCTAGCAGTTTAAGTTATCTCAAATGGTCATCTGGTTAAAAATGCTGCTGCCGCTGCTCCTGCTGTAATTTACAAGAGAATATCCTTGACATAGTGTGTTTCCTCAGAAGTTTTGTCAGTTTCATAAGCCTTAAAAATATAAGTGTACAAAAGAGAGTTGGCCTTTCCCTGTCTGTTATAGATATTTTTTTAATAATGCAAGCTGCTTAAGCACAGAGTTAATGTCCAACATGCCTTTTTCTAGCAATAGACTTTGTACTCTATAAATGCTTTATGATGTTAAATATTTGTGAGAAGTAAAAGAACTTGACTTTTCAAAATAATAAAAAGCCCTGAGTAATCACCCCATTAAGAAGTCAGATGCCAGATCTGAATGTACCTTAACACATCATTTTCTATGAATGTGCTCGTGATTCACTTTCTGGGAAAGCGCCTGTGTTTCTCTCATCTCAGGAGCAACAATGACTTCTCATGAAGACTGTAGGGCAGGAGTCAGCAAACCGTTTCTGTAAAGGGACAGATAGTGTTTTAGGCTTTGCAGGTCAGGAGTCCAAATTAAGAATAGTGTGAAAGTATTCCACACATTTCCACACATTTTGTTGACAAAATTTTAATATAGTAATAATGATAGAGTATACTTTTTAAATGTAATACAGGTCTACTAATGAGAAGAGTGGATTGTTTTGGGGGAGAGTTGACATTTTGCCTAATTAGAGTTCAAAGTCAGCGTTTCCTATCATCAAAAACCATTCTGAGCTCAAGGGTTACATAAAAGCAGGCAGCAGGCTGGATTTGGCCCATAGGACCATAGTGTGTCCTAGGAGGGGGCTTTGCTGTAAGTGTGTTCTTGGGAGCAGCTGATTTCATGTCACTAAAGTGGCCTCTTAGACCTGCAGAGCTCAGACCCCACCAGCAGTTGTCAGGCTCATCTGATCAAACCCGTCCTTGCCTTTGTTGCAACGTTGGTTTAGTGGCCAAAGTATATTTCCTATCTTTTGGAAATCCAGCTGTCACTTTCCATGATGTCCTTCAGTTCAGCTTTCACATAAGCTCAGCTATCCCTCTTTTTTTCTTTTTTCTTTGAGATGGAGTTTTGCCCCTGTCGCCCAGGCTGGAGTGCAGTGGCACAGTCTCAGCTCACTGCAACTTCTGCCTCGGGGTTCAAGCCATTCTCCTGCCTCAGCCTCCCAGGTAGCTGGGATTACAGGTGTGCAGCACCATGCCCGGCCAATTTTTGTACTTTTAGTAGAGACGGGGTTTCATCATGTTGGTCAGGCTGGTGTCGAACTCCTGACCTCAAGTGATCCACCCACATTGGCCTCCCAAAGTGCTGGGATTACAGGCGTGAGCCACTGCATCTAGCTCAGCTGTCCCTCTTTAGAAAAAAAAAAAAAAAAAATCATTGTTTTGACACTGCTGTGCTCTGCCTCCTATCCCATCCCCCACACTCAAGGCAGGTGCTTCCCAGGCACCCTGTGTGTGTGTGGCCCCACTGTGCATGCTGATGCAGTAGAGCTCCTGTCCCCACCAACCGATCAAAGCTACACTGAAAGGCTGCCAAGACTCCTGCTGGCAGACTCAGTCTTTGCTGTCCTAAACTTCTCCTTGTCCTTTGACACTGCTAGGAGCCCCCTTAGCCCCAGAATATCTCCTCTTTGCTGATACATCTTAAGGTTTAGCCGAGTAAAGTTCTTGAAAGAAATGTTACCTGGTGGCCTGGGAGAATTCTTCAGGCACAGTTAGTAATGTTGTAAATGCGTCTGTTACCATTTGATGAGGGTATTAACTGGGCTTGGGAGTACAGTAGCTGAATAGGACCTTGCCTGGGGTGGGAGTCTGGGGCTTTGAGAGGTAGATGGAATCTGAAGGTGCACAAACATACCAGCCCATGGGGTACTGATGGGTGTTCAATTCTCAAAAGAATGTAAGATCTAAGACTGGCTCGCTCTCTCTCAGTTGGTGAGACCTGGGTGAGTGAAGTCACCTGCAGGGGGAGGCGGGGTAGAATTAACTCACTCATGTCTCAATCCACTCCTCTACACCGAGGCTGCACCAGAGACACAGAGTGTGAGGTGTCTCAGCAGCTGTGGCCCCCACAGCATCCACAAGCTCCTGCCCTCCCCAGCCTCTCTGTGCCGCATCCTCCACCATGAATCCCGTTTCATCTAGGTTTCTCTTTCCCTCTCCCTCCTAACAAATGAGGAGCGCTCGCAACACTGTGTGCCACACCCCGCTTTTCTCTCCAGATCCCCTGCTCTCACACCCTCACCGTCACCATCAGCTCTGACCTCTCCCCTGCAGAAAGGTCTCCTTCACACTGGTCTCAGATGCTAAAGATTTCACTTCACTTGGATTCCAAGCATTTTTCTTCAATTCAGCACCTCAACATTGAAAACCAAAGTTTGTTCAAACTAGGCTTCTTTTCCTCCCAACCCATTTTACTCAATGGCTTTCCTGTTACTCTCTCCTCTCAAAGCCTGGAAGCCTTTATTTAGTATGCTTCTCCCACTTCATGTCCAGTATCTTAGTCCTTCAAATATTTTGTTTGATTATTTTAATCTTATTTTGATTATTTTGTATTTATTATATTTTGTATTATTATAATCATGTCTCTTGGGGTTCATCTGATTTCTAAGACGTCAGGAATTGGGGCCTGATGTTTTAGAACTGTCTTGCTGCCTCCATTTTCCGCCTCTCCAGTTTTATTTTTTTGTATCATTGTCATATTAATGTTTTCAAAACTCCATGTTCATCAAGCTGCAATACCTCCTGAGACTCCCTACGCCCTGACCGGCAGTAGGGCCTAAATCACAACTTCTTTTCTGCTGATCTCCAGACTGCACTCTACTCTGCCAAGCAGCTCTTCCCACTCTGCCTGCTCCCTGCTCCGCACCAAAGCGCCAGGCTCTTCTCTCAATCTAGGTACCCTCCCTCCGTAGACTGGTGCGTATCACAGAAGATGACCTTCCCAGGGAGCAAGGTCACTTGTTTAGCTCTGCATGACCATAGGAGCACCGCCACACGCTGTGTGTCCTTCCAGCCCTTTCCTATAGGTGACCTTCCCTCCTAAGGGAGTGATGTGTGGACAGGACAAACTGAGGCCAACATGGGCCCTACCCTTGTCGCTGTCCCTCATCATCTCTCCTGAATTTTAACCCCATCCCCAGAGGAGATGTCACCAAAATGGGGGACAAGGCACAGCAACATTACTCCCCTTAAGGTTAGCTTCTCCCCCAGGAAAGAGGAAAACACCAGGATTGTTTTTAAGAGTAAAGGTGGTACTCATAAAGCTCATTCAACATGGCTTTCTCTTGTTCACAAGAAGGATAAATGCATTACATGAATTGTTTTTTATACTTTTGTCTTTTCTTTTTCTAGCATAAATCAAAGATGGTGTTTTTTGGGGAGCACTGATAGATTCAGATGAGCGTCTATGATTAATTATGCCATAATTAAATATTAACCACATAGTATGTCTTCTATTTATGCAGTGGCTCGCTTTTTTATTTGAAACTTGCTTAATTATATACAGAAATGTGTCTAAAACATAGGCTATAGTCTGAGACTGAATTTGAAAAGAAATTTGATGTGTACGTGAAAATACACTCCCAGTGTTAACCATTTAAGACTTCATAGGCTGTTCAGAAATCACATCTATCACCACCTACAAAAATTCATTATCAATTCAGCTTATTAATTTTTCAAAAGAATCCTTACATCAAGAAAGCAGACTAAAATTGATTGTTATGCTGAAAACATTGAACTTTACCATGATGAGGCAGAAGCAATATATACTATGGAACTGCTTTCTGATTTACCAAATAAAATTTATTTTATATTAAATGCATTTGATTGTTTTTATCTTTAATTATTTGAAAATTGATATTTTACTTACCATATGACTTTGTACAGATTCCTTAATCCTTGCAGGGCCTCAATGTATTCATCTGTAAATAGGAGATAGGACACTTAACTGAAAGGTTTTTCACTAGGAATAATGAGTTTTTACATGGAAAGCATGTAGCCCAGAGCCTGGCACATGTGAAATAGAGCAAATGGTAGCTCTACTCTAATATATATCTATTAAACCAAGTAAAATGTACAATTAACAAAAGTCCATCCGTATTTTTTAACTCGTCTGAATAAATGGAATTTTAAAAAAATTCTCGTCATGGTTTATGAAAAGGGAAGAGTAAATGCATAGGGATTCCCTTATCTCTTTCATATAATTTATAAAAGATCTGTACATTTTTCAAGTGAAACCAAGACTGATAGTGAGCTGTGCCCGGCTCCCTGGGGGCATGCTGTGTTGTACTCCTTTGCAGTTAAAGTCCAGCCTTGACCACCACATGGCTCGCATGCTGCTTCCAGAGATAGAAATCAGATACCCATAGCATCAGGCAGAGTGGAACAAACAACTTGAAGGAGAGTGCCGCAGCTGCAAATATTGCACCAACAGCCAAGAACGCACCTGGAGTCTCTGCAGGCGCCCGTTGGCCACCTCTGCTGAAGTCTCTCTTGTACTCAGGGCTCCGACTAATAATAAAAGGTCAGCGACTGGAGGCTCTCTTTATCTCAGTTGCTTAAAAAAAAAAAAAAAAAAAACTTATGTCAAGTGAGCACTTTACATGTTGTTCACCCACTTAGCCAGTGCTTCCTTTGAAGCTGAAATAGATTGCTTACATAAAATGCTCAGAGCTGCCTCCACAAAGTCTTTTCATGCTGCTTGCCTCCCTTAAAGCTGCAGCTTCCTAATCCTTTGATCCCGATACCACTGAACTCTTTGAGATTGGAGCAGAAAGGACAGAGTGGAGATTCTAGTGTGACAAGTGGAAGAAAATCAATTTGGACTTCCCAAAGATAGAACGAGTGGTGCAAAAGATGGCTGGTCCCAGATGGATGTTCTGTCGTCGTCTTGGGTGACTAAAAATGCCAAGGAGGTGCAATGCAAGGCAGACAATAGGAGGCAATTTCTTTTTTCCTTACTCAAAAAATTAACTAAGTCTGATGTTGGGACCACATTATGAGCATCTACGCCTTGACCATTCCACCGTCCCTTGTATTTTTGCTTTTATGTTACAGATTTTAAGCACTCTAGCATTCTGCTGGAGACTTTACACATTGATTAGCAGTTAAAAGCATTTGTCTGTAAGTTTAGTTGGATGACTGTTTCTTACTTCAGGAAAACCACATCTTCCCAGTAATTTGCAGCCCTATTATAAGTGGATATTCTGTTAAGCTTCTAAAGAACTTCGTAGAACTTACTAAGTAATGAATAAGGCAGAATGCATTTAGTCTTGTAGTTGCACCATATTTCAAATGTCATATAACCTATGAGTCAGTTCAAGTGTTATATGTAAGTGAAAAAGCATGGGATAAAAAGCAATATTGAAAAGAAATTATGTGAATTACCATGCCACCCACTAATACATTGTGTAGTGATTTAGTCATCCTTTTTCATAATTATACTGTTAAAGATTTGGTTACAACTATTTTTAGCCTCAGAAGAAAACCATCATACCCCAAAAAGTATAAAGAAATTAAGATAGCCTTTCCCTCATTCATAACAAATGTGGTTGTTTCAAATGTGCTTAATTAATATCTCATTCAATTCAATGCAATGCAATGATGATTCATTGCCTTTTGAGAGCTGCTTGTGAATGTCTCATTAGGAAGAGCTACTAAACGATACATATGAAGGCATATTTAATGTCATCTCAGTCATAGAAACACTGCTTCTTAGCTCTATTTGCATGCCAGAAACTCTGAGCAACAGACAAACCCCACCACGATAATAGAATTTAAAAATTAGCCTATATAATTTCGCTGTTGTCTAGAGATAAGAAATGCAGCTTTTTTTTGGTTTTGTTTTGTTTTTGTTTTTGAGACGGAGTCTGGCTCTGTCGCCCAGGCTGGAGTGCCGTGGCGCAGATCTGGGCTCACTGCAAGCTCCGCTTCCCGGGTTCAAGCCATTCTCCTGCCTCAGCCTCCCAAGTACCTGGGACTACAGGCGCCCGCCACCTCGCCCGGCAATTTTTGGTATTTTTAGTACAGACAGAGTTTCACGGTGTTAGCCAGGATGGTCTCGATCTCCTGACCTCGCCATCCGCCCACCTCAGCTTCCCAAAGTGCTGGGATTACTGGTGCGAGCCACTGCGCCTGGCCAGAAATGCAGCTTTTCTTAAATGAGAGAAAGAAGTACATGCAGTTTAGGTAACTAGGGTTTAAATCTACATGAAAATTTGGATGTATTAGGGAAGCATAATATATCACTTGTTGGAAAAAACATAATTCTAGTTTTCACTACCCCTCGTGTTTCTTAAATATGTAGCTTACCTTGTGATCTTCAAGAAGGCGAAATAAATTTAACTGTAACATAACTGACAGATTTTGTTGACCTGACCTCTGGTCTATAGTTCAGTGATATCCTTGGAAATCTTGAAAAGTTGAATGGACATCAGAGCTTAAGACATAAAGACTTATTTTCCATTCTTGATCAGAAGTATATATTTACTACTATGTTTGTGGATTTTCATAATTAACCTTCACCTTTAGGAGCTTACATTCTATTTTATGTATGTATGTATGTATGTATGTATGTATGTATGTATGTATGTATTTATTTATTTAGGGACGGGGGTCTCACTATGTTGCCCAGACTGGTCTTCAACTCCTGGGCTCAAGTGATCCTCTTCCCTCAGCCTCCCCAAATTCTGGGATTATAGGTGTGAGCCACTGCACCAGACTATTATATTTATTTTTAACAACACCCCTCATGAAGTCTGGGTAATTCTCTCCAAATTTCTATCAACAAATTTATAAGAGTTAGGAAAAAAGTGATGTAAATAAAGCACTTAAATTTTGACAGTGATTCCATTCTTAACATGATAATGCTTATGACTAAGGAGCATTCTTTTTTATAAATTAAATGTATTGTGTAGTGTTAGGGTAGGTGAGGGTCAGAGACATTATCAGTACATAAGAATGTATTGTGGATTTTCCTAATTTATTCACCTACAATAATTTTCTATTCTGACACCCTTTCACAAAATCATGGCACACAAATAAAATTCCAGTTAGAGATAAGAAAGATGTCTGCAAGACCCTAGTCATTTACTGTGATTACAGGCGTGAAACTCAACAGTAAAAGAACACATCAGAAACTTTTGAAGAAATAGTTCTGAACTAGAGTGCAAATGAAGTGCTGAGAAGCCAGCACCGTCACTGGGGCAGCAGGGTTGTAAATGGTATTTTCAAGAGCTTTAATAGTGGGCAAGGACAAGCAGTTAGTCTGGTTGACTCCTTAGAACAAATGTCATTAAAGGAAAAGTGTTGTGCAAGTGACTGATTCAATCTTTATTAATGAAAAAAAGAAAAGATGACGCCTCCAGAATGAGGCAGTTAGAGCTGAATTGTGGCGAGCTCTATCTTCACTGACTAAATTACCACTTCACTCGACGAGTTTTTTTAAAAACATGCAGTAGAGGTCAGATGGAGGTGTTTTGTTGAGCTCACCATGTGGTGTTGTTTTGCTTTAAAAAAGGGTACTGTTTTCAACTACATGATTAAAAAAAAAATTGCCCAACTTCCCAGAGCCAATCCAAACGTACTGAGAAAATCCTCCTATGTTCATTTCATTATGGAAACAATTATGGAGTGGCAAATTTGAATCAATTATCTGTAGACTGTGGGATAGCAGTTGGGGTCACAGAAATCTATGGATTCTATAAGGCCTAAAGCACAAATGTGGCAACAGAGTTTCCTTAAATTCCTGGGGATGTTGTTCACACACAGGTCTTTTTATTCCTGCCTGGCACATGTCAACAGAAGAATCTTTGACTGCACAGGACACTATTTCATTTATTTTCTCTTCTAACTGCAATCAGGTTTCAAGTTCCACTGATGTCTAGATACCTTTCTAGGGTTAGGGCTGAACTGTTTTCAGGACTCCCCTGTGAAGACTCGCCTTTGGAAGTGATAAAACATTACGACATGAAAACCTAATTGTGAATGAAGGAAGAAGAGCCACAACTGGAGTAAACAATGCTATCCCATCCCCCCAGCAAGTGGTCTCAAAGTTGATGGAGAATTTCTTATTCTCTGCCAAAAATCCTGTCTTTAAAAATGTTTGTTTCCTGGTTGATTTCTCTAAAGGCCGGTGAATAATCCACATGTAATCATTAGGCACCAGTGGCACTCCAACTGTCTATTTGTCTTTGTATTTACCAATCAGAAATGATTGCCAGCATGCCAGCCTCAGAATGTGTGGTTTCCAGCTAGGTCTAACTATATCCACAAAGGAGATGGAAATATTCCTGACGCCAGATCTCCTGGTGGTTTTCTTATGGATTCAAATTACTGCACATATGTAAAAGATACCTAGATGTGATGGGATGAATGCACAGTTGCCTTCAAGGTAGGGGAGCCTAATTTGGGCTTGTTTGGTTTCCACATGGTCTTGCCTACCTGCCTTGCAGTTCCACTGCACTAGGGCAACAAATTCCTGGCATGATGTGCCATCCTTTTACCTTAGTTTGGTTACTCCGTCTCCATCACCAAGCCTACCTGAATAGGAAAAATAAAGGTGATGTACATGTGAGGATACAGGCTTCATAGTCTTTGAAAGCAAACAATATACATCAATAGGAATGTGGTTGTATTTTAGACGTTATTTATTAGAAGTTTACTGAAAGTAGACCATAACTTCCTTGTTCACAGCTGAATTCCTAGATCCTAGCATTGTGGTTGGCGTTTAGTTGGTGTTCAATAAATGTTGAATTGAGTGATGATTTCTCATTCACTTGATAGCATTTGACCACTGTGTTCAGACAATGCTGACATACTTTAAATTCTGAAAACGATTCAGGTGTTTTCTAAACAATGGCAGACTTGCATTCTATTAAAGAACTCCATTGATCATTTTTTTAACCAAGGTGTTTACAGAATGGAACTGGCTATGATTCACACCACTTCTGGTGTAAATGTCGTAATGTATAAGTATTTTTTTAAATTTCACTATCATTTTCTCTTTTTTTCTCTCTCCTTTTTTTTTTGAGACGGAGTCTCACTCTGTCCCAGGCTGCAGTGCAGTGGCACCATCTCGGCTCACTGCAGCCTCTGCCTCCTGATTTCAAGCGATTCTCCTGCCTCAGCCTCCTGAGTAGCTGGGACTACAGGTGCCCACTGCCATGCCCACCTAATTTTTGTATTTTTAGTAGAGACAAGGTTTCTTCCTGTTGGCCAGGCTGGTCTCAAAATCCTGATCTCAGGTGATCCACCTGCCTCGGCTTCCCAAAGTACTGGGGTTACAGACGTGAGCCACCGCACCTGGCCTAAATTTCACCATCATTTCTATTCGTAACTTACCTGCAAATTGATTATCTGACTAGTACGATCGCAACAAAAATAATGATCAAAGTACCTGAAGCTTATATCAAATATGACATGGCATGTTTCTGAGTATTTTTAAAGAAAAATATTGAATGAACCCTTGCCTAACCTAGTACCTATGATAATAATAACTAACGTGCATTGAGCGCTTACTATGTGCCGGGTACTTGTTCTAGGCACTTTACCGGTATTAACTCTTGAATTCTTGTAACCCTTCTGTGAGATGGGTAACGTTTATTAACTCTTGAATTCTTGTAACCCTTCTGTGGGATGGGTAACGTTATACTCATTTTACAGATGAGGAATCTGAGGCCTGGAGATATTAAATCATTTGCCCAAGGCCGCAAAGCCAACGTGTGGTAGAACTGAGACTCGAATCCAGGCAGTTTGTTCCAATGTTTGTGCTTTGAACCTATGCACAATATGACTATTGCTATTTTGTGATATTATTTGGGATTTCTCTTTTAAATTATTCTTTGTATCTTTGGGGCAGAAAAACAATGAATAATAATGTTATGGATATTAAAGCCCCATAAAGAGAAACGTATTCCGCCTAACAAAAGGAAAGATTTCCATTATATGTGGAAAGCTTATCAGTGGTGATACATAGTTTCCTTGGACTGCAGCCACAATTAAAGGACTTGGGTAAGACAGTCATCGGAGTAACAGTAATGAAATCATTGGAGTAACAATAATGAAAAGCCAAGTAACAGTTAGCATTTAACACTTTCTATATGTTAGGCCACCTTCTAAAGACCTTAAGTACATTTTCTTATGTTTAATAGGTCCTCTTTTATGGATGACCAAGTTCCTTGCCCAAAATCACACAGGTTATGGACAGCAGAGTTGGGTCCTCAGTGGAAATATACCTGAGTGCAGAGTCTGTGTTTTGAATCACTACTCTGTCCTGCCTCCATGCAGCAGTGTAGAAAGACCATCTTGAGAGCCTCACATCATGGTGGCCTCAATCTGGGGCATGTGGAAGAAAGGATGTGATTGGTCTCTGGTGAATCCCATAATCTTTTAGAGACATTTTAACAGGAATTATAGTTGAATATATTATATAGGCCTCTGTTACTCTTCCAGTTTTTACAATAATTTCATGATAGCTTCCTGGGTGTTAGTAATTGTGCAAATTCATATGTTATTGCATTTAAGCTGCCTGAAGACCCTGGTGAGTAGGGTCATTTAGCCCCATTTTATAAACGAGAAAATTGAGACTAGAGAGGATAAATCACTTGCTTAAAATTACGCAGTAAGTGACTTCAAATCTTGTGATCTTTACTATTCTATAAATAACATCCTACCAAATTAGGTTAAACTGTATGGAATTGCAATTTTGATGGGTCAAAATGATCCATTATTGGCAATTTCATATTCAACCTAATTGATGAATGAAAGTGAATTTAATCATTTCTTATTTTCAATGTTTAAATATATTGAAAGTGAACACCTAATGTATTCACAAACATAATGTATAGGAAGAAAAGGAATCATGAAAATTTGATAGACCCAGTGCATTGATTTGTATGACAGTATACTGATATTAATAAGAAAGTGGCCACAAATTATGTTGTAATTCTTTATGTTCATACATATTAAATCCCTGGCATTTCTTTTTTAAAAACCATAATAGGCCAGGCTCTGAGGCTCACTCCTGTAATGCCAGCACTTTGGGAGGCTGAGGCGGGTGGATCACTTGAGGTCAGGAGTTTGAGACCAGCCTGGCCAACTGGCGAAACCCCGTCTCTACCAAAAATACAAAAATTAGCTGGGCATGGTGGCATGCACCTGTAGTCTCAGCTACTCAGGAGGCTGAGGCAGGAGAATCGCTTGAACCTGGGAGGCAGAAGTTGCAGTGAGTCGAAATCATGCCACTGCGGGCAACAGAGCAAGACTCTGTCTCAAAAAACAAAAACACTAAAAACCATAATATGTTTTGAAGAGAACTAATTGAAGTAATTGAAGGTGAAGAAAAAAACTCATTTCTCCTAGTTTGAGGGTTGTCAACAAATACATTTGCTCAAAACCATGTAAGAATTAAAACATGAAAGCTACCACTCTAATGATGACAGTTAAAATCCAGCACATCACTGTAAGAGGCTGAAGCAGAGAGGACTACTTGAGCCTAGGAGTTCCAGACCAGCCTGAGCAATATACTGAGACCCCTACCTCTAGAAAAAAATTTAAAAATTAGCCAGGCGTAGTGCTGCATGCTTTTAGTCCCAGCTACTCAGAAAGCTGAGGCCAGAGGATTGCTTGAGCTCAGGAGGTTGAGGCTGCAGTGAGTCATGATCATGCCACTGCACTCCAGCCTGGGCTACAGTGAGACCCAATCTCCAAAAACAAAAAAAGAAAAGAAAGGAAAAGAAAACACATACCATCAGGCTTCTTTAAAATCCAATTTTAAAATATCCAACTGATGGTTTAAAATAATTGTTTCAGTTTACATTGCAAACTCATGCAAATTGACATTTATCAGGTTTCACTATCATTCAGTCAAATGATGAAGTCTGCTTAGTCTCCTAAGGGAAGAAAAATCACCTCTGTTTTGGGAAATTCTTTTGCATATTGTTTGTCAAGATTGTTTGTACTTAAAGCTGAATATTTAGTATGCCTCTGTATGTATTGGGTTTTTCAGTTTCCTGGAAAACATTTTACACAGGTCAACTGTAAGTCTGGCCATATTAAATGAAAAGAAGAACTCAGAATGCATGTGGTTTGGCCCTGCGGAGCATCTTGTGATCTGGTGGCTTGTGAAAAGTCGGCTTTATAGCTGGGCACGTTGGCTGACGTCTGTAATCCCAGCACTTTGGGAGGCTGAGGTGGGCGGATCATCTGAGTTCAGGAGTTCGAGACCAGCCTGGCCAACATGGTGAAACCCCGTCTCTACTAAAAATACGAAAATTAGCCGGGCATGGTGGCAGGAGCCTGTAATCCTAGCTCCTCGGGAGCCTGAGGCAGGAGAATCGCTTGAACCCGGGAGGCAGAGGTTGCAGTGAGCAGAGATCACACCACTACACTCCAGTCTGGGTGACAGAGTGAGACTCTGTCTCACAAAGGAAAAAAAGAAAAGAAAAGAAAAAAGTCAGCTTGATAAAGAAGAGCAGGGTCTCATCTCAGCTCTCCTGCCTTATACTGTTCAGGGCTCTGACGGCCGGATCTCTTCCTCGCCTGTCTCTTCATCCTACAGTCTCTTCTGTGATCACACAGGATGCTGCGATTCCAGGGTCCAAACGTGGGGGCACTGCTGTCAGCCCGCGGCCCCGTAAATTGATAGGAAACTACAGAGAAGGTTCACGCTTCTTGCTTGCCACAAAGCAATGAACACGTAGTAGTATTTTCTTACGGATGGTACGTTTAGGTAAAAATTGTAGTCTTATGATTACATTACATGGTATTTTATAATTACCTCAGAGCTGGCAGATGTACAATGCACATTTATGTGTTTCCTGAGACCATAGTTTTTCCCTTTTTTAGTTCCCCTTTAATAACTGGTAATGAATCCTGTGTGATATAAAATGATAATCAACAGCTCTGTGAAGGCCATCGTAGAAAGAATATTTTTCTTCTTGAGAGATTATTATAAGTGTTATTTAGAAGAAGTCTTAAGCCCTAGCATACGAGACTAAGAAAGACCTCTCTTTGCTGATTAGGAAAATCGTGTTAGTGGATTTTATCCACCAGAACGACAGTGATTCAAAGAGTGCTTTAGCCTTTCTATCTGCATATCTTTTAGCAGAGTTTTGTTTTACCCCTTCGCTTAATCAAAAATAATGAAGATTTATGTATGTCAAGTTATTTAAAATTCTCGATGAAAAGCATGATTGTTCTGTGTGTGTGCTTAAGTACCTTAGCTCAAATCCAGTTAGACTGCTGCAGAAAAATGTTAACATTTTGAAACAGTTCTTGATTTCATTTGTGCTGATTTTATCAAAAGAAGAAGGAGGAAAAAGACACTGTGCCTTTGTTACATGTGGTAAACAAGTGATTTGCTCTTTGGAGGCCCCCTGCTATAAAAGTTAGCCATTTTAAGCCTAGAGAATCAGGTGAGTAATATTAGAATATTTGATCTTTTTAAGGATTTGCCCTGACATTTATTTTGTAAAGACCAGAAACTTTATTGAAATTGAGTCTTAGAAGAGTGGCTTTAGCACTGTGTTGCTGTCCCAAAATGAAGAGATAATCTAGGAATTGGGATAAAGTGGCCACTACCCAAAATCTGGTGGTGGGCCACATGGGAGAACATTCTAGAATAAAAATACCAGAGCTGAAATCATGATGATGCTGGCAGCCTAACACTTGAAACGATATTAGTTTCCATCCTTTAAATGTAGTCTTATATAATTAACTAATACATGTTCAGCTGCCTTTCAATATACGCACCATCCGTTTTCAGAGATCGCGATCCTTTATACAAGTTTCAAATTCAGGCATTTGCTAATATTCAGATGTTTAAATTAATTAGAGAAAGGCATCAAGAAATATTTTTCAATCTGAAATTTTAAATCCTTTAAAAAAAATCCTGGCATTTGATGTCATATAGACTCAATCTACAAGTAAGACATTTTCAGCATATCATCAGTCTTCGGCACATATTGTATGCAAATGTCATCCTCTCTTTGAAAATACCTTTTGCATTTTAAGCAAGATCCTATTTTGACAGTTCTTTATGCTTTTTGGGGAGAGTTCTTGTGGAGAGTTAAAAAAAAGCATCTTGAGTTTTTGCCTTGGCATATTCATCTTAATTTGATCATTTCTGTTCTGTCACAGTTAACCCCTCAATCAAAACACCTGGAAGTCCTTGTTAAAGTTCAAGACTTCCATCAACCTCCATCAGCGATTCCAGGCAGGAGGTTTACACATGTTAAACTACCAGAATGTAAGTTGTTCTTCAGGATTGCCCCGGGGAGTTTTCTGCTGCATTTTTGCCAATTGAATTATGATGTGAGATGGCATGAATATTGATCAAATTTCTAAACTGAATTTCTCAATTTTTAGACTGTGGTGTAAACCAACCCACAGGTTGTCATAACCAATTCAGTATGTTTTTAACAATAGTCAGTGAAGCGTGGAGGTCTTCAAAACTCATTGAAATGTAGAAAATTATCTGCACGTATGCTATCAACAAATCTCCCTTAACTCCTTCCTCCTCGCATTCCAAACCAACAGCAAAATTCAGACCCAAGCAAACTGGTCGGTGATTCTGTGTGTTTGCTTGCATGTGGCTGTGTGCCTTTTGCTTCTGGGTTTGCCCTTCCTTTTTCCAGTCTGATATGTTTGAAAATACAGGAGGAAATGTGTGAATGCACATCATGAACACAGAGTACGGGAGATAGTATTGTACCTTGGTTAGTCGTTTATCGTTGCAAAGTGGTTTTCTTTCCTCTGAAGAGAAAACAAGAAATTAGGCGTCATCGTGAGCTAGCTTTCCATTTCAGGGCCAGGTTATATCTTTTACATTTATTCAGAACCTCTCTTCTTTCTTCTTTTTCCATTTTTCTGTCTAACTTTTAGTGATTTACTCTTTTTTAGTAGTACATTTTAATTTACAGTGGGATGGGAGGAGGGCCTTCTGCAATTGTTTGTCTGCTCCAGAGAAAGTTCCTGAAATGAAGCACGAATCTGAGTTTACTTCCAGTCACAGTTAAGAGACTTTCTCTTGTCCTATCCCATTGTAACGCAAGCTCGTCCCTAAGAGAGCCTCTGAATCCATCCTTCCTTTGGAGAGAGTCAAGCATGGTTTATCTTCCGAACCTCACCTGACTGGTTTAACAAAAACAGTCTCTGGTCTAGGTCTCCACAAATAGGAAGCAGGTTTTGACATTCTGAGCACTCTTTCCATGCATTCAGCACCTTGTCAATAAGAATGCGAGAAAGAGAAGAAGGAAAAAGAGAGAAGAAACTATGGTAGGGGAAAATGAGATGGAAAGAATATAATACCTTCTTTACTTTCCTTGTTTTGGTAAAAACAAGTTAATCATCATTCATATCCCTTCTCTTGCATAAATATATATTTGTCTACTCCTATCTCATCTGCTGCACTCAGTCACATTTTTTCTCCCCAGAATTGATTTGGGCAAGAAAGACAATGTATATGTAAAATCAGTACTGGATTTAATATACAACAAAAATGTTAGAGATTTCAAAATTATATACCACTTTTAATAATGTTTAATAATGTTTTTTATGGTGGGGGGTTCTACCGTTTGCTAAAAGGGACAAGAACCATTTGGCCTATGCTGGCTTAGAAAGCAGCAGTGAAATCAGTTGATAATAATATTAATAAATGTATTTGTTTGATTACATGCTTACACCTTACAGTTTATATCATGCTTTAACAGACCGAATGTGACCTCATTTGCTCCTAAAAATGAAAAACCCTTTGAAGAAGACAGTATTATCTCCTTTATGTAAATGAGAAAACTGAGGCTCAGAGACATTCAGTGCCATGAATAAATCTTCATAGTTGACCTTTGCACTAGGTGTTTCTATAATATTGAGTGTGTGTGTTTGGGCATTTGTGTGTATGAATATAATCATAGAACACTGCCACAAATGGAGATAGATTGACAAAAAAAAAAAAAAGGAATGGAATTGACTGCTAAATTATTAGTACTTATAATCTACCACTTGGCAGCTAAGGGATTGCCCTCCATGTGTTAATAAAAGCAGTGGACTGTCCAGCAGATCGTTTCAGTCCAATTAAAGTGATCTGTTGTGACTGTATTTGACCAGAGGCAATGGAAGAAAGATGGTGAAAACGTCCTTCCAAGATTATCATCTTTCAGAATCCAAAACTTGAATTTCTGAAAAATGGTTATGGTGTGGCTTATTTTATGTACCCCGCAATATATATTATCGAGTCATAAATCAAACTGCTTTCTAAAAGATTTTAAGTATCTTTGGATAAATTTCCTTAATATTTTAATTAAAAAATGAGGCAATCAGTTCTCAAGATTTTTATTTCTGATAGACACGTGAGGTCCTTTAATTAGTGTATCCGTTCTTATTCTTGCTGTACAGTCTCCTGAATAAGAATAAAAGTGACAAAATTAGACGACGTATGGAAAAGGAAATCCTGGCTTTGCTAATTTTACCAGGGAGAGTAGCTAGGCCCTATATTTCTGGCTGGAATTCTCAAATGGGAGAAAATTCTTTTCCTGGCATGAATTGTGTAACAGTTGTTTGTGTACCTTGTAGCCTAGCCGACTCTATCAAAGGTAATCCTCCCAGTGCAATAATCCTCTGCTTTCAAAGGCGAAAATTGTATAAACTGAATTTTACAGAAATCTTTCTTAAATTTCAGAATTATTTTTATTTAAAATGTATATTTAACTTATTTTTGCATTGCAGAATTGGACATAAAAACAAACCGCAGTCTGGCCCCAGGTGAGGCAGGGAGAGGATTGTTAGAGGAAGTGTGCACAGCCCATAATGGGCTCTGTCATGCCAAGCTTATTTATTTCTGCAGTAAGGCAATGGAGCACACAGGTTGAAAACATGAGCTTTTCAATCAGACATTTTTTTTTATTTTTTGGAGACAGAGTCTCACTGTGTCACCCTGGCTGCAGTGCAGTGGTGCGATTTCGGCTCACTGTAAACTCTGCCTCCCGGGTTCAAGCAATTCTGCCTCAGCCTCCAGAGTAGCTGGGATTGCAGGCATACATCGCCACACCTGGCTAATTTTTGTATTTTTAGAGATGGGGTTTCACCATGTTGGTCAGGCTGGTCTCGAACTCCTGATCTCGTGATCGGCCCACCTTGGCCTCCCAAAGTGCTGAGATTACAGGCATGAGCCACTGCGCCGGGCTCAGTCAGACATCTTTACTAGTTTTGAGACCATGGCAAGTTATTTCACCCACTATCCTGGCTTGTTTTCACCAGTAGGTGGTGTTGAAAATACTCGTCTGATAGGTTTCTTTTGTGGATTAACTGAAACAGACTCTGAAAAGCATGTAGCCCAGTGCCTGTTGTAACAGGTTTGAGCACTCAACACACTCAATACATGGCAGCAATTACTGTTGTTTTGGGTCTCAGGATACATCTAGCAGTTAAGTTTCACAGTCATCCCTGAGAAGACATCTCATCAGGATTCATCTAAACATAGAAAATATCAATGATCTGGAGAGATGAATTGGAGCTTGGTCTCTGGATGCTGGGATGTTAGCTGGAGGCCTGGGGCCCTTGGGGATTTTGCTTTCAAACTGGAGTGGCCCCGACGTTTGCATAGTCCAAGGCAAAACAGAGCCTATTACCTGGCACCTGAACTTTTCAGTGGTGAATTCTGTGGTACATAGGAAACTGGGGTTGTGGCCTGTGGAATAGTTAGGACCTCCTAGGGCTGGAACCACGGGGAAGTGACTGACGACAGCGGGAGATGAACACAAAATGATCTGAGGCCCAGGGGAGGAGCCTTGAGGTTCGTTGAGGAAAAGAGGAACTGCAGATAATGGTGAGATTTCAAAGGGCCAACCAGGGACATGGGAGATGTCTGCAAAGTCAAGGAAGAGCTGCTTGCAGCCCAAAGGAAGAAGCTTCAGGAGTCAGGGAAGAAAGTGGCTTTCTTATCTAAGACAGCCTGGAGTCTGACAAAGCAGTGGGCCATGCTTGGAGTGAAGGTTAGACCAGGGTCTCACGGGGCTCAGAATTTGATCCAATCTAGCAGCAGTGGCAGCTTTTTAATCCACTATCATAGCCCTAAGCAGCTCAGCTCAGCAACAGGCACATTTTAATGGAGACCTTGAAATATCATCCAAGTAAGAAACCATCAGGAAATACAGACCAAGGATGATTACCCTGAGTATTTTATAATATAGCTAGAACGTTGATCACTGTTTCTTGTTTGTGAGTTTTCTTATTCCATTCATTTGCTTGTTGGGGATTTTCATCTGTAAATGGAAAAGACCTGTGTGCCTATTTTCAGGCACAGCAAAGACAGAAAAACTTGGTGGGGTGTCCTACTCCTTAGCCAGGCTGAGAGAAAGGAAATTGGGGAAGTAGAGAAAGTGGCAGCCCATTAAAAGAAAGAAAGAAAAAGAAGAGGCTGGATTCCTAGGAGACTGTGTGAAGGAGGGAATGAACGCTTGCAGAGCTAGCCCTTGAAGGAGACAGGAGTCCAAGGGCAAGGAATCTATTTATTCTTGATTGCCTCAATCTGGGCACCAAAATTGGACCATAAAGATGACTAATGGAATGTAATGAGTTTCTATTTCAACAATGCCCAAATAGGCTTCTTTAACTTGGTTCATCACAAATAAAGATATTAATTGAGAAAAACTAAAATAACACTAAAATAAACTAGAATCAAGCTGATGATGAGCGTATATATATGTAAGTAACTGCATTATATAAAATGCAGCTGTGAATTATGAAAATCATCAAACTCCTCTTGGTGTCTACAGGATGGAGTGGCTGAGTCTCCAGCCTTTTCTGTGGAGCAGAGCCTCTCTCTGCCTTGGCCCCATGCTGCTCTGCTCTATCTACAGCAAAGACCATACCCAGTCGTTACTCTCAGTGTTAGGGAGCTCGTGCAATAGCATAAGTTCACTTTCATTTTATTGGTAAGACATGTAAATGCAGTGCTGAAACGTAAAGTGACTTGCTCCTAGTCCCTCTCTGCCGCTCCACCTATTCTCATGAAATACTAAGATACTCACCTGACCCGTCCATATAGTGTGACTGGGTATGGTCTTTGGTCACCATGCGTCTCTGGAAAGTGTTAGAGCTGCAACAGTGCCCAGCATCTTCCTGCAGTCACTTAATCGCAGTTTAAAGCTCTCTGTCTTAACTCATCCTTTCTGCCGTAACTCCTGCTGCTGCTCTCCTTTTATCATCCAGCAACCTCTATCTCTTTGAATTTGTAAATTCAGTTACTATGTAAGACAGCTCAAGCAGCAGACACTCCTTTCCATGGAATCAAGGCATGATGGCTTCTTCTTTCAAGTTTCACACTCTGCATCTGATAAGCTTGGTTTCTGCCAGTGACCTCAGAGAGTGGATGGTGCAAGTCCTGTTTGCCCGGCTTCCCCATTGATTTCTCAGAGCTGTTCCTCCCCAGTGCTTAAGTGGAGGTCCACATTGTCCTGGACCCTGGAGCTTCACCCACAGTCATGTAGCCGTAGGAGCCCTGTGACTTCCTGGGGCCAATGCCGGGGTATTCAAGGCCTCGAGCCTGTCCCTGATTCCATGATTACCTCTTATTGGCCAGTGTCCACTGTCGGTGGAATGACTGCATGGCCATGATTAGCCACATACCGAGAGTTCTGTGATCTTTCCCAAACCGTAGGCATCAGTGAGCTCTCCAGCTTTTACTCTCAGCACATGGTATACAGTCTATGAGTGAGAAGCAATGAAACTAGCTACTAAGAAGCCTAGCTTTAGTCTCATTTTTTTTCTTCATGTGGATGTGCAGGGCTTTTTTTTTTTTTCCTTTTCAACCTTGTTGTCATTTCAAAATACTCCTTTTTTCAGTGGCTTCGGGGCAAAGAAGAAAATAGTTATGCATCCAAACCACTCTTGTCCCAGTGGAAAATTCCTTTTCAACACCTTAAAATCTCCTTTTTCTTGTTACATTAGCCCTGAGGTTGAGGGCTGTTGAAATTTCCTTTAAAGGAACCCATACTAAAGGTAAGGTGAATATCTCAGTATTTCATAAGAATGGGTGGAGCGGCAGAGGGGGACCCGCTGACTTGGAGCAAGTCACTTTACGTTTCAGCACTGCATTTACGTGTCTTACCAATAAAATGAAAGTGAACTTATGCTGTTGCCTGACCTCCCTTACATTTGGAATATTTTTTAAGTCAGATATACAGAGAGTGAGAATAAAATAGGGGTAACCAGGAGTGGGTTGGGGCAGGAGGAGGAAGTGGAGAGATGTGGGTCTAAGGATACAAAGTAGCACATACCTAGGACGAACAGTCTGGAGATCTAATGTTCAATCTGAGGACCACAGTTAATAATGTTGTATTGTATTGGGGATTTTTGCTAAGTGAGTATATTTTAGCTGCTCTTGCCACAAAATAAAAGACTAACTGTGAGCTGATGGATACTTTAATTAGCTTCTCTATGGTAACCATTTTACTATCTATATGTGTCTCATAACATCATGTTATATACCTTAAATATATATAATGTAATGTAATGTGTGTATATATGTATGTATGTGTGTGCATATATGTGTGTGTATATATATAGAGTGTGTGTGTGTATATGTGTGTATGTGTGTGTGTGTGTGTGTGTGTGTGTGTGTGTATATATATACACACACACAGTCCCTCCCAGCTCTAAAATTTGCAACTCCAAGGTTGCATGTTGGAAACTGGACAACTGAGTCTTTAAAAATAGGTATTTCCCTTCACATCCCACCCTATTGATTTCTCTCCTGGTGCCTCTTCAAGCTTCATGCTAGGGTCTACCAGTTCAAAGAGGAGCATGACACATGAAGTCAGTCTTGTCACTGCTAATTGGTGTCTTACATAGATAAATTATCTAGTTATCAGGTGTCTCTTCATTTCATGACAACATGGCGTCAAGAAAGTTCGTTAAGAATGCGGAGAAAATGTATTTTTATACTCACAGTTATTTTTTTAGGATGAACCATCAAGCTTTTGAGGGACAGGAGCTGATTTCAGAAATTCATCCTTCACTCCTAGCATTATGGTAGGATATCTGTCTTTGTTTTATTCTGTAAAATGATGGATTTTTGTATAATGACTAAAAGGACTGTGTAAAATGCTATTGTAGACTTCAGTGCAAAGGTACCGACATCTTTTCCTTTGTGGTTTAGAAGCCTGAAGTTTTGTGCAGTCAGTCCTACTGTCATGGGGCATGTCTCAGAAGTCACTGCCAAGCTACACCCAGGTTGGGCTGGTGGATGACACTGACTGCCCCATGTAAATAAGTTTCTAATAATGTTAATGACGACTTAAACACCCACGTATATTTGCTTTATATTTTGTTTCATTGCACTTCAGAAAATATGCTGTTGAGAACAGCTCGATGGAATTTCATTTAAACTTTCTTGACTTTACACCAGCAACATTTTCATTTCAGCTTTAACCTACTTACTATTTTTTTTCTTTTCAGTAAACAAATATACCGCCTTATGTTGAGGCGAGGACTTGGGAGGAGTTTCAGGAAAATCGTTCTTCACATTTTAGAGGTTGTTTGTAATAACTTTGCTTATGCTATAAAAATGTTAATAGCTTTTGAAGAATAAAAACCCTGTAATAATTGCTCATCTATAAGCAGAGTCTTATGGTTTTAACTGCAATCTGTGGTCCCGAGTGGGGAAAGAGTAACATAATACCTTCTATTTATGCATGGTTTATGAACTGATTTGCACTAGGGACTTTGTATTTATAAAAATGCATCTCACTTGGTATGCATTTTAACCATTTAATATTTGATTTACCAAGAGAGCAAAATTTTGTTTTTAAAATGCAGCAATATGACCTTAGACTCTGTGTGTGTGTGTGTGTGTGTGTGTGTGTGTGTGTATATATAATTAAGCCTGTCTTAAAAGAGTTTTGAAAGATGACTTTGTAAGAAGATCAAACCCCAACTATAGGTCCTCAGGCATTTTAGCAACTCATAGAGCTTAATTTCCATTTCTCTTGCTGATAACATAAGTCATAATAAGAGTAACAAAGAATTTCCTTAATGAATTGGTTGAATATAGTGTATATAACATTGAAGAATGTTTCCAATTCTAAAATTTGGAAGGATGGTGTTTAAAGGCGCTGTCGTTAGTTATCTCAACAGGTGGTAGCTGGCTAATTGATAATTATATTTAAAGTATGTGCATTCATTGTGGTTGGTAGTATTACAGCATTTTTATCCACAGATCTCAAAGCATATGTGAATAAATATGCATTATTTCCCTATTTTAAATAGCCAGAGACTCACTGAACATTAATTAGGTATAAGCAGACAGAGAAATTTCATGTCCGCTGTTTGCTTGATGCTACTAAAAAAAAAAAAAAAAAAAAAAATCTTCCCAGAAACTGAGATGAAGAACACAATGTACCTGATCTCTAAATAACTACTGTTCAGGGCATAGCTCCAGCCCCAAGCAAAGCCCCATGAAGCAGAACGTGTCCCTGCACACGTCTTCCACCAGGCTCATCACATCTAGGCTCGCAGAACATTCTAGCGAGTCTTAAGTCGGAAGAGACCTCAGGGACCACGCTTCTGAGTCCTTTCCTACCTCTAGCTCCTCAGCACGTGCACTAGGATGGGGAGGTGACGTTTCCTCCATCCTCCGTAGCACTTCCTTCTGAACCCTGGTGCATCCTCCGTAGCACTTCCTTCTGAACCCTGGGGAACCTCTTGATTAGGAGAATACTTGTTGGAATACCTACTGTGTTGTAAGCTGTTTTCTAGGTGCTTGCAATAGAGCAGTGACCAAAACAGACAGTCACTGCTGTCATAGCGCTGGCGTTCCAGGAAGGAAAGATGGTCTGTGCCGAGCATCCCTCTATTTATTCACAGCTTTAACCTCCCCATCTGCACCCTTCCTACGCAAAGCAGGGTGTCCCACCTTCTTCAACAAAGGCTTTCCCATCCTGCCTATCCCCATCAGATGGGGAAATATTTCTGAGCTTTATTTTCTGGAGTTTGTATTCTTTTAATTTTTAAATTTTGTGTTATGAAAACAATAGCTATATTAAATATGGTTTCTCAAATTATATATATATCTCCCACTTCTACCTCCTTTTCTCCCATAATTACAGCACACAAAGAGGCAGGTTTCCCCAGCAACAGAGTGGGTGCAGCCCTGATTCATAATATTCCTGACCAACGAGTGTCTCTCCTGGGCCAGACCTGAGGGTCTCTAACACTCAGTGGCTCCCAGCTCCCAGGCCCAAGCTTGTTCTATGCTGGAGGGAGGGAAAGGTTGACTTCCGGGGCCTCCTTGTGTTCCAGGGTCAGAAAACCTCTGAAGAGCTTCCTATTTTTCTTGTTCTACATCTTTGTTCCCAGAAAATTCCAGAAATGTTTTTCTGATTCTAGTTCCCCAACCTCCACTCTCTTTCTTTGTTTTTCTTAGTATCTCTGAAAGTTCGAGGGGATCTAAGCTATTCCCAAGGAGTAGCTGATTCATTCTGACCAAGTCCTTACCAGACCAAAAGGTACTGGTCTTGGGAGCTGCAGTTCAGTCAGATTAGCTTTGATTGTCAATTTAGATAACCCTAGGAGAACAAAAAAAAAAGGAACCCATAGAGGTATTTATCTCTGGCCCACAGCTTCTTCTAGCATGCATAATTATGTCTGTATTAAATATAGGCCAGCCACCTTTGTGATAAGTCTTGCTTGAGTACACTAAACTCTCTGCCTCCGTGCCCATTTGCTCAGCTTTATATTTCACGGGCAGCTGCTTATGACCTTAAAAAGTGCAGAGAACCCTGGCCAGCAGTAGAAGGTTCTGGCCAAAGGGTGATGCCCAGGGCAGGAATGTTCCTGCCTCTCGCTCCATGAGGTCCTCTCAGCTGTTTCAGGAGTGGCTCCTCTCCTGGAATAGCAACAGCATGCAGCTGATGGCTGCCAACAACGTCGTGCTCTTGGTACCAGGCTGGACTCCTGGAACAGCTGGTATGCTTGTACATCCCTGACATTCTGAGCCTGGGATGCACCCGGGGTTAGGGAACCAGCAGACTCCCAAAGAATTATAGAGTGACGTGCCGTCTCCACCAGCCATTTCTAAAGATCTGGGTGTGAGATGAATCTGCAGAAGGGAAAATAATGGCTGGAAAGCACGTAAAATTAAGTTGGCTGGAGTCCTGCCTGGTTTGCGTATTTTTTGTATGTACCTGTGATATGCATTTAAAATCGTTTGCCTAAACTTCCTACTAACTAGAGGTACAATTAAACACTTCCAATTCAAGAGTCCCATTCCCCATACTATAGGCATCTCTAACTGTTTTGTTTTATCTTGTTTTGAAGTCTTCGGGAAAATTAGTTTTTGGTAGTGTATATACAAATGTTCATTCTGGGAATTGATGTCTTCACTCCTCTGTCCTTCTGGCTGAAAGAGCTCAGATTTCACTTTTATTCAGGGCCATAACTCTCACTTCTCACTTGGCCACAGTTGGTCCTGGAAAGAATCCTCTTCTGCATTGCAGCCGAAGAAAGATTAAGGAGGAAAGGGAAGAGGTACTGCAGCACTTACTACCCCTATTATCAGACCAGATATATGGGAACTTTAGCCAAATGTCTGTTGTATACCTATTATGTACACCTAGTAAACTGTTGATTGTCCAGACATTAAAGACATATATATGGCCAGACACGCTGGCTCACGCCTGTAATCCCAGCACTTTGGGAGGCCAAGGTGGGTGGATCACAAGGTCAAGAGATGGAGACCATCCTGGCCAACCTGGTGAAACCTTGTCTCTACTAAAAATACAAAAATTAGCTGGGCGTGGTGGGAGGCTGAGGCAGGAGAATCACTTGAACTTGGGAGTTGGAGGTTGCAGTGAGCGGAGATCGTGACACTGCACTCCAGCCTGGCAACAGAGTGAGACTCCGTCCAAAAAAATAAAGACATGTATACACGAATTCCCCCCTTCTCTGGGGCTATGTGTTCCAGGACTTCCAGTGGATGCCTGAAGCCCTGGATAGTACCAAACTCCGTATACACCATGTGTTTTCCTATACTGTAATGGGTGGGTAGCTTATATGGCATGGATATGCCGGACAAAAGGAGGATTCACATTCCTGGCCCGATGGAGCAGGATAGCATGAGATTTCATCACACCACTCAGAGCAGCACACAACTTTAAACTTACGGATTTTTTATTTCTGGAATTTTCCATTTAATGTCTTTGGACCATGGTTGACCTTGGGTAACTGAAACCACAAAAAGTGAAACTGAGGATAAGGGGAGACTCTTGTAGACATGACAACCTCAGAAGTGCACAGGAGAGGGGTCTCCAGGCCTCCAGATTGCCCAGAAGCCACTCCAGGGACCTGAAGCCAGAGATGTTCCCACCTTCCGTGCTCAGCCAAACCGCAGTGGAAGAGCCCCAAACAGTGGCGAGGGAATGACAGAAATTACCGGATGCCTCCCACTAGTTTCTCACAGGAGAAAGTAAGAGTTCCGGGCATCTATCCGAGATAGACATCCACACATGATCCCACACTGGCACTATTCTGCATGGTGGCAGCTTCTGGCCTTCCAGGCAAACCACCATGTGTGCATTGGGGGTTAATTTGACTTGGGAACCTGACCGACGTATGCTACAGTTTCAGTGGGAAATATGCATTCCAAATTCCTACAAGACTGCCTCAAAACAAAGTTCTGAAATGCAACCTGTTCATAAGTTGTGGATTGCCTGCATTTAATACTTTTTTTGGCAGTATCATACACTTACAAAATTGTGTGCTGCTTATGGAAGAGGACATTCTGGAAGCCGTTTAAAATTCACAAAAGTTTGGATTCTTTCTCTAGCATATATTTCATTTATTTTCTGGCTGTATATTTGACACGTGGTCACGGTTACAGTTGATCATCAAGCAGATATTCCAGCACCATCTTCCCAACTTTGGGTAAATTCTTTTACCAAAGCACAATGTCCCCGGTAACAAGATATTTCCAGTTCTTTCCACTGAACATAAAAGGAATCAGTTTAGAAGGGACTGTTCTCTTTCACTTCACGGGAAACGGCAGATATGCAGCATCTGGTAGAAATCCCTCGGATTCTCTTGGATGTAGGCATAGGCTTTTGCTCCAACTATCTGGGATGGTTTTCTCTTGGTTAAGTCACTCTTTACACCATTCAGCTTTTCCAGCTTTTCAGGCATCTGATTTTTGTTATTACTGTGTTTCAACTTGGGGAGTTGTGACATGAGTAGTTGATTCCTTTATCAGCCTTAGTAGCCACAGGAGCAGAGCTGGTTTAGGGGTTTAGGGTGTCTGACAAATGCAGAAATCCCCAAGTTCACTGTGAAAGCCTGGCTCCTTCATAGCACCTGTCAGTTCTTTCCACGTTAACAACCCTTGGATTGTCAGTCTCTCTCTCTCTAACCTCTGTCTTAGAGGTGAGAATACACGCCTACTATCCACAGAAGTTCATTCACCCGCAGAGTGAGTGGCCCCTGCGTTCTGAGGGAAGAGTCGTATAGAGCACGGTTCTCTCCTTCATCACGGTGCTACCTCCTGCCCCACATCTCACTGCTGGTAATTATTTTCCTGGCAGCTAAATTCAGCAAGAGTATTCACTTATTCTTTTTACCAACAAACCTACTATGTGCCAAACACTGTGTTAAATGCTACAGTTAGAAATAGAAATAAAACACAGCCGTGTACAGTGGCTCACACTTGTAATCCCAGCACTTTGGGGGGCCGAGGTGGGTGGATCATTTGAGGTCAGGAGTTCAAGACCAGCTTGACCTACATAGTGAAATGACATCTCTACTAAAATACAAAAATTAGCCGGGCCTGGTGGCAGTCCCCTGTAATCCCAGCTACTCAAGAGGCTGAGGCAGGACAATCACTTGGACCCAGGAGGCAGAGGTTGCAGTGAGCCGAGATCACGACACTGCACTCCAGCCTGGGCGACAGAGCAAGATTCCCTTTCAAAAAAAAAAGAAAAGAAAAAAAAAAAAAGGAAGAAAACACAGTAATTATTCTCAAGAATGTGAGTGAGACAGGCACAGGTAGATTTTAATACAGTCTGATAAGTGCTGATAGAGATATAGTGAATGTTGTGGAAACAGTAGAAGCTATGCAGGAAGATGGGATAGGGGAGACTCCCTGGAGGAGGTGAAATGAGCCTGGGCTGCGTCTTAAAGGGTGCGTGGAAAACAGGCCCGGGAAGGACATTGTAGACCAAGAGGTCACTGTCATCAAAGCAGAGTCAGTCAGGGCACGCACATAGAGGCAATGAAGCACTTCACTGGCTAATACACAAAACCACTCCTCAGTATTCCGCCATCCTGCCCCGCCATCTTTTGACCTCACTGGAAGCCAATGGCCCTCATATTCTGAGTATTCTTGTGGGCAGGAACCATTGTTGTTGGGATGCCAAACACTTGTGCTTCTTATAGCTCTGAAATGCCTCGGGGGCACAATAGTGATTCTGGATTGAAAGCATATGGGCATCATAGGAAAAAAATATTAACAGGTTAAAAATGTTCTCCAAGTCTGTGATCTCAGATATCTCAAAATAGATGTGGTTAGGCGTGGTCTTTATGTGGACCTTGCAGCAGAAATCTACCTTCCTAGGCGGCGGCTCTTCAGGAAGACTGTAGCCTGCAAGTCTCCAGTGTTAGTGAAGACAGATGTTCTCTTGTGACTCTTCCATGCACAAATTCTGCAGTTTCTAAAGAGTAGCAAAACTGGCCTTGGTGTGCTCCAAGATTTAGAGTAAGAATAGCAGAAAACAAACAGCAAGCTGGACCCACTGCACACTCACACGAGCCATCTCTCACAAGCGAACATGCTGGGCACTTGACCCAATGAGATGCACAAACCCTGGTGTTAGGAAGGAGGTAGGAATTTTATCTGTGCTTGCGTTCATTCATGCAGTGAACCATTTAGGAAAGAATTGTTGGGCACCTACTATGTGTAAGCACTGCTGTAGTCACTGAGGCTAGAGCAGTGAACAAAGCAGTCTAAAAGATCCCCTGTTGTCTTGGAGCTTACTGTTTAGGGGAACTTTGTCCCAAGGGCAAAGGGAAGCATTGAAAGGTTTGATACAGGCAAGTGACATGACCAGATTCACATCTGCCTTGGCTCACTGCATTGAGAAGTCTGAAGGAAGGATTGTTTGTGAGGGTGGTGAAGGAAGAAATGAGAGCAGAGTCCCTTGAAACGCAAGTCTTTAACCGACCCAAAGCTTCAGCATGTTATACACTGTTTTCCCCAAGAACAAAAATTTCCTGAGATTGTGTGACTATTGTTTAAAGATAACTAAACAAGTAATATATAATTATCCTGAGCTTTGTGCTTTACACTGAACGAGACATCATATTTCTGAAGTTAATACTTCTGAAATAACACGTTTAAAGAATGCCTCCTGATAGACAGCTTTCTGCAAATCCGCCTGCAGTTACTCTCATCACTCCTGCATCAGTGCGGTTGATAAGAAATGACAAACTAGAACATGTTTGGTTAAATAGACCATCTGCCTATTCATAATATGGACATTAATTCTTATAAACCGTTACTTCAGCTGTGTGAAACGCCTGATTTCCTTTCATGATACACTCATCCCTGGGCAATGACTTCTATTTCATGTGATTTTATAGTGGATCATACAAACTTGTTTTTCCCAGTGTAAGACGTTAAATAATTTAATGGGAAATTTATACGGAAAATATATGTTAAATAATGTGTATGTGAGAATATTTGAACAATGTCACTCTGGTATGTGAATTAAGAAACTTTTCTTGATGAAGTAAAACATAGGGTTCAGAAGAGTGTGAATCTGTGAACAAGCATAAGCCTTGAAACATGAAACAGTATAATTTTAATAGCTGTAAATAAAGTGGTAGCAGTCCCCACTGAGATTTGCTGTGTATTCTGTATGCAATGTTAAGCTCAGAGATTCTTTTTATTTTACTTTAAGTGTGGGGATACATGTGCAGGACATGCAGGTTCGTTACATAGGTAAATGTGTGCCATGGTGGTTTGCTGCACCTATCAACCCATCAGCTAGGTATTAAGCCTGGCGTGCATTAACTATTTTTCCTGATACTCTCCTGCCTGCCCTCCCCCAGCAAGTCCCTATGGTTATTGTTCCTGACCTGAAAATCCTTGTGTCCATGTGTTCTCATTGTTCAGCTCTCACTTATAAGTGAGAACATGCAGCATTTGGTTTGTTGTTGCTGTGTTAGTTTGCTGAGGAGAGTGGCGTCCAGCTCCATCCATGTTCCTGCAAAGGACGTGATCTCGTTCCTTTTTATGGCTGCGTAGTATTCCATGGTGTATGTGTACCACATTTTCTTTATCCAGTCTATCATTGATGGGCATTTAGGTTGATTCCATGTCTTTGCTATTGTGAATAGTGCTGCAGTAAACATACATCTGCATGTATCTTTATAATAGAATGATTTATATTCCTTTAAGCCCAGAGATTCTTTTTTTTTTTTTTGAAACAGAGTCTTGCTCTGTCGCCTAGGCTGGGGTACAATGGCTCTTTCTCAGCTCACTGTAACCTCTGCCTCCTGGGTTCAAGCAGTTCTCCCACCTCAGCCTCCCAAGTAGCTGGGACTACAGGCCACCATCCTGCCTGGCTATGCCTGTAATCCCAGCACTTTGGGAGGCCAAGGCGGGCAGATCACCTGAGGTCAGGAGTTCAAGTCCAGAGACTCTTACAGCATCCTTTAACCAAAACTCATTCAGAATTCTGGATCTTTTGGGTTCTTACTTAGAAAAGTAATATTGTGGCCGTATTGTCTATTACACAACAAAGTGAAGTCTGAGGCTGTACCTGGCAATTAAACACGTTAACATTTCTTCCATAACACTCATGAATATTCAAACTTAAGGAGATTAATAAGAGGATAGCTCAGTACAGGTTAAGTTTTGTCACCAAATATATTTTCTTCACTCTGTTTTTATAGCTTTCTGCTTTCTGGATTTTAGGATACATATAAGAGATTGTGGACCTGTAAAAGAATCCCAAAGGAATTTTGGAAAATTTTCAGGTCCAGCCTATGATATTTCGGCCAAGAAATGGCAAATAGGTCTAGAAGTAATAGCTACCACAACCAAAATGTATAGGGTTCTTTTTTGTTTCCCACAGACTAAGACCACAGCTGGCTTGGGTGACAGGGTTACTTTTAAATAAGATGAGACAGTGAATAAATGAAGGAGTGAATGAATGTCGGGGTGAAGGAACAGTCTCAGGATCTCATAAATAATGCCCTTCCCTTCCTTGTGCCTTGACTGCTTTAGCCTCAGGATGGGAGTCTGGGGTCATCCGAAGCCTGGATCCTCCTCCAACCATACTGCAACTGTCTATCAAAATGACTTCCCGAAAGTTTTCCAACAACTGAGTCATACAGGAAGAACTTTAAGAAATAGAACAAATAAAGCTCATTCCTTCCCCAAGGCCTTCATAACTTTTCTTCTCTCTGACCAGAACGTTTTCCCCCACGGCTGGTTCCTTATCATCTTTTGGATCTCAGGTCAAATGCACCACCCAGGGGAACCTGCCCTATGCAACCAGCCTCTCTGCCCTTTGCTGTGTCCTCGTCACCCTCTGAAATTCCTGTGTTCACGCCCTTTGGAACGGAATCCTTCACTAGCAGGGATACTCTATTAGGGCAGAGCCTTTTTGTTCCCAGATGAATCTCTCAGGACCTGGGGCAGTGACGGGGCAGGCAGCACTCAGTAAGTATGTATTGGGTGAATAAATAAGTGAAGGAATGTTGTCCTGACTGTCGGTGCTCAGTAAAGAGCTGGCCTGTACCTACGGACTGAACCATCTTTTCATTTGTAAGTTTTAACTATTGTAATTCTAGACAATGGTGATGACTGTATTGTGAAAATTATGAAAAGTTTTAGGAAAATACAAACAATAACTTTTCTCCCTCTCTTTTTTAATTCACTTACCTACTGCAGTAATTCATTCATACTAACATCTGAGTCTATGTCAGAACAAGCAAGAGAAAACAGAGGCAGAGGTAAAGGACTGATATTATAATTTTTGAACAGTTCTTTCTTCTAGATAAATGCTCTTAAAAAAAATAAAATCTCCCTGAGAATATTCTCAGACTTTAAAAATCTTTGT
>NW_012118487.1:5372756-5398754 GCF_000951035.1 Colobus angolensis palliatus | reverse complement strand
TTGACATTGTCATACAAATAAGTGGATTCTTCAAGAGTTCAGTTTATCTTGCAGGAAAAAAATGATTTAGTTTATAGAGTTTCCTTCTTGAAAGAGGTCTAGTTAGGAAAGATTTCAAACCATATAGGGACGGAGACAGGGTAGGGAGAAAATACCATTACGGATGCTTCAAATGAAATGAGAAGGAAGGAAAATAATGTCTAATGTTTGTTGCTTATCGTAATACTGTATCCCAAATAATCATGAAAAAGCTTTAATGGAATAAAAATCATTACACCTATCTGATTATAAAGAAGAAACAAAAATTGATTAATAGTTTGCTATTTTCAAAGTGTAAAAATAGGGTAATTAATTCTCGATCATTTGACACTGGTTTTCTAAAACTTCTCAGAGAAATAGATTCAGGAAGAAATTTCACAAAACAACATTAATTAAAATGGCTGGAAAAAAACAATACTGTAATAACAGTTGTAGAGTAGTGAAACTGGGGGAAAGTCAAGCAGCATTTTTTCCTTTGCTGATGACTGCAGTGGGGGAACTTCTATGGGGAAAAATGGTGGATATTGGCCCTTGCCTTAAACTCGTGATTTATGAAGACCCTGGTTAGCCACAGCCACCCGGATATTTCAGAGCGAGAGTTACAGCATATTTAGTCTGTCACTGACTCTGAGTTTGGGAACCATAAATAGGCCTGCTTTTGTTGAGCTTGTCTTGTCATGGACGTCGACTGAGATCAACGGAATGTCAGAAGTGACCGAGCAAGTAGGAGAGAGACACGTTCCTACGAGAGACACAGAAGTGCGCCCACCACATTCTTTAAATGCTTTCTCCCGGCTATCATCATAACCTCTGTCTTATCGGGATTAATCTTTTTCTGGCTCCCTTTGATCCCAGTCCCCTGTTAGGCCCCTCAGATGCTGAATAAATTGTGAAACTGTGGTGTCAGGATTAGAGATAAAAGGGGAGATGTAGACCATGTGTCATCAGCATGCTGATCTCAGAGTGAAAATGCCTGACTTTTCTTCAAGTTGTCTTGCGTGCACTTTGAGCAGGTGGGTGATTACCATCGGAGCTAGGCAGTTCTCCCTGCGAGGCCCGGCCCCACAGCCCGTGAGATCAGGGAAAGGCAGGATCTAGCAGGGTGTCCCTCATGGTGCCGTTCCCCATGGACACAGCCTGGGGGGTCTTCCTCTCCACCCAGAGAGCCTGGAGCAGGGCCACAGTAAGGGCCTGGGATGGAATGCAGCTCTGGAGGCTGCTGGTTTGCCCGTTTGTCTTAGGATGACTGTATTACAGGGCTTTGAGACCAGCCTGCTATGTCCCCTCAGATCTGGCCTCTGAGGCCCCTGGGCAGCATGGCATTTTCACTGCCTCTTTTTCCCACTCCGCTGACCTTCACTCAGTATTTGCTCCTTCTCTGAAGGGAAATGGGGATTTCATCGTTACCACCTGCAGCCTCAAGGATGCCCACTTACATCTTTGAGGCTTTTGTCATCGGGCTTGAAGATTTTCTTTCCACCTTAATCTGCCCCATTCTTGACAGTTTCATACTCATGCTGAAACTTCATTCCCTGCAGAGTTGGGATTTTCATGTGAATAGTTATAGCTTCTGTCTGGTTCAGCATTGGCTTCCCAGTGCTCAGCTCCTGGGCACTTAATAAATGTTCGTTTCATCAATTACTATCCCAATACTTTGACCTCTTGTAACAACAGCGTTCACCTCCATTTCTGACAATGCTTTCTTCTAATTCATTAATAAATGAGAGGTCAACATACATGTTCTCTGTTTTTTCTCTTCTTTAACAAAAAAGACATGCCTTCATCCCTTCTCCTGTTCAGTGATGCCCCCTCTGCCTGGGCCCTGTGTGGCATTCCCTCTGCTTTCTCTGGATCCTTGGCTCCATTAACTTTTTTCCACATTCTCATATCTTCAGTTGCTTCCTTTTCCATTTTTTTTTGGGGGGGTGGGTGGGAGGTGGAGTCTTACTCTGTTGCTCTGTTGCTGTGGCCTGATCTCGGCTCACTGCAACCTCCGCCTCTCAGGTTCAAGCAATCCTCCTGCCTCAGCCTCCGGAGTAGCTAGAACTATAGGCGTGTGCAACCACGCCCAGATAATTTTTGTATTTTTAGTAGAGACGGGTTTTGCCATGTTGGTCAGGCTGGTCTTGAACTCCTGACCTCATGATCCACCTGCCTCGGTTTCCCAAAGTGCTGGGATTACAGGCATGAGCCACAGCACCTGGCCTTCCTTTTCCCCTTCTTTTTCCAGACAGGTAAAATGCACGAGGCTTGACCATTCTTTTAAAAACGCTTCTCCACTGAGATGACTCTCAGTGGCCACCAATGACCTCTTTATTCCTGAAGCCAGTGGACCCTTTTCAATTCTGCTCTCATCTGTTTTCTCCACTGTCAGCCACGTGCCTTTTCCACCAATTTGCCTTCTTAAAGCTTCTTGGTGGTCCAGACCGGTGGCTCACGCTTATAATCCTAGCCCTTTGGGAGGCTGAGGTGGGTGAATAGTTTGAGTGCAGGAGTTTGAGACCTGCCTGGGCAACGTGGTGAAAACCTGTTCCTACAAAACAATACAAAAATTAACCAGATGTTATGGCATGTGCCTGTGGTCCCAGCTACTTGGGAGACTGAGGTGGGAGAATCACCTAAGCCTGGGAAGTCGAGGCTGCAGTGAGCTGAGGTTGTGCCAGTGCAGTCTAGCCTGGGTGACAGACTGAGGCCCTGTCTCAAACAATAAAACGTACTGGTTTTCCTGTCTGACTGCTTTCTCTGAACTGTACCCTAGATCTTCCTACCGTGGTTCAGATGAGAGGTGATGGCAGCTTGTATGTGGGTAGTGCTTATCAGAGATGGAAATAAAATTGACAAGAGTTGATGATATATTAGAAGTGGAGGCTAAGAGAGAGATAACCAAGATAATCACTAGGTTTCTGACTTGCACAGTTGGGCGGTGATGTTATTCACTGAGATTAGAAGCATTCCAGGTGGACTATGTCGTAGAGAGGCTACAATGAGTTCAACTTTAGATGTGCTGGAGATGTGTTTAGAATGTCTTAAGGGTAAATGTCACATAGGCTTTTATTTATTTATTTATTTATTTATTTGAGAAGGAGTTTCACTCTTGTCACCAAGGCTGGAGTGCAATTATGTGATCTTGGCTCACTGCAACTTCCGCCTCCTGGGTTCAAGCACTTCTCCTGTCTCAGCCTCCTGAATAGCTGGGATTGCAGGCGTGCACCACCACACCCGGCTAGTTTTTGTATATTTAGTAGAGACGGGGTTTCACCATGTTGGCTAGGCTGGTCACGATTTCCTGACCTCAAGTGATCCGCCCGCCTCGGCCTCTCAAAGTGCTGATTACAGGTGTGGACCACCGCGCCTGGCCATGAAGGCCTTTAGATGGGTCTGGAGCTCGGAGGAGAAGTCTGAACTAAGGATAAACTAAAGGTAAGTTGCTGAGTCATCTGTAGAAAGGTGGGAATTGAGGGCACAGTTGAGACAGCTTAGAAGAAAAGGAGGAGAGGATGAGAAGAGAGTATTGAGGTATTGGAAACTGGGGAGGGCAAGACGAGTCTAAAAAGGAGACTGGGAAAAAGTAGTTCAAGATGCAGAGGGCAAATCTGGGCAGTGCTGGGGTGCAGAAGCTGAGGAAAAGAGGAATGCAAGATGTTTGAAATGAACACACCAAAAATACTGTGAACTATTCAGCACGTCCTGGTTTTGTAAGTAACATTCATAGTCACATCAGCAAAATAATTTTAAATGTATGTCTGTTGACTTAAATATTGGTTTTCTTTTGTGACTGAGGTTCCAGTACTTAGGAAAGGAAATGAAAGAGAGGCGGAGCACTCTGGGCTGACTGTCTTCTCAAAGTGCTAACTGATAGAGCCTTCCAAGAATGGAATCGTTTGTGTTTTCTATTAAAACATATAACCCAAGGTATTAGAGCATCATGGTGGTCATGACGATCACAAAGTATTTTTAACTGGTTTGCTGTGAGCTGATTTAGCGTTCTGAAATTTTATTATCTTGACTGGTAGACTTGTTGGAACCAGCCATACATGTTAGAGTGATTGACAGCTACTTCTGATGAGGCTTTTATTGGATCTCAGGCAGCCTGCAAGTCACTGTCCTTTCCATTCGGATGCATTTATTTCCACAGCCTTCAGGGTAGCTAATGTTCTCTTTCCTTCCCATTGTGAAATTTTAAGATGCCTAAGCTTTAGCCTGGCTCCTAACCTGAGGGAGAAGAGGAGACTATGAAGAGGAAGACAGGGTCTCCTGGAACCCCCAGTTCCCAGGCTCCTCCCTCCAGTGGTCCAGAAACACTTTTGTCCCCGTCATAGACTTGTGTAATTCTCATGATGTGTCACATATGGAGAGAAAAACCAAGTTTTGTGTAGCCTAATAGATAGCTATTCAGGAAACCACTGCAACTTTCCAGCTTTCTGAGAGGTTGCAAATATCACTTCTTACGTTAATACATCCTCATGCAAATCAAATCACATTGAACTTTATTAACTATGCTCGATGTTATTTATGTTCTAATTAAATGAATGAGAATCTTGCATTTCTTCACAAAATTAAATTTCTAGAATCTCTTTTTATTTTAATGTCTACATTCTGTAATCAATGAATGCTTTTAATCCTCCGCAGTGATACTTTCTAGTGTTTGGGGAATGAAGCACAGGCTTCAGAAACACTCAAAACAATGGAGCCTCGCACCGTGCTATTGTTTGCTTAATGAGCAGAGGTCATGTGCTATGGGAGTATTGAGGGTCTGTTGCATGCTGGAATCATTCTCTTTTTGCCCAGGATAGGATCATTGGGTGAGTTTACTTAATCTGTGGCCTTTGTTTCCCAAGACTGTTTCAGGGAAGCAGACACAATTGTTTCCAGCCCCAGCATTCTCTTGAGAGAGTGGCTCCAGCAACTTTGCTATCTCGTGTGATGTGGCATCCTCCAGCGTCATTCAGAAAAGTGAAAGAGCAAGTAGAAAGGAATTTATCTGATCTTCATTTCTTTCTTGTTGTTGTTGATTTGTGTCACACAGTGCTTCTCAGGTGGCCCCCAGAGTAAATCAGAAATTCCAGTTGAGATTGCAAATTTTGTTTTAATTCTCTGTTGCTTTCCCAGCAATCAGTGCTGTCCTTTAAATTTTCTGTCACATCTCCTAAATGAAGTCAGCATCGTGGCCCAGTTTGTGTTTCTCTTTAGCAACCGTGGGCTGTTTGAACTGTGGCAGTCCACATGTTACTTCCACTCTTTAGATTAATGTGATGACTGTAGTCCCTGCCAGAATCTTCTGGAACCAGTTATCCCAGGATACTGACATGTGACACAGCCATGGGACTGAAGGCTTCCTCTCTTCCAGGGCCAGCCACACAAGACAGAAAGGGATTAAGAGGCTACTGTTGTGTCTAATGCTGTAACTTGCTTTAGGACTCTGGGCTGGTTTCTTAACGTTTCCATTGCTGATCAATAAAAACAGTAGAACAATAACTGCCTTCATTGATTTTATAGATTTTATAGTTAATAAATACAGGAATTTAGGGAAAGCTATTTCTGATTTGTGTTTGATACCGATGTAACATTTTATTGGCGGGAGCTCCTGCTGGATCTTCACTCTGTGGTTAACAGTGACTCCTTTTCTGGTAGCACTCCCTGGCTCTGCAAGTCACAGGAAATAGCATAAGAGCTCACTTGCCTCTTTTGTTGAACAAACAGAGGCAGCAACCGCTATGGCAGAGGGCGGCAGCTTCTGGCTATGTGTTTTCCTAAGTGGCCTGAAATGAAACTCCTGGAAGTTGTCTCCTTGATAAAATGAATGCAATCTAGATACCACTGATTATCTACCCCAGGTCATCATCAGGGTTTACCACCACTGCCAGGAGCCCCAAGTCATAGGGAGAGAAAGAATTTTTTAAAAAGAAGTAATGGAAACAACACAGAGAGAAAAACAAAGCAGTGATTATGAATTAGATTCATGTTTACCCCCACCCCCGCCCCTCAGGAATAACATTTTAGATGCACGGTGGACACAAAGCAGGCCCCGCTCTGAAAGAGTACAGGAGGTAGAAATGTATTTCTTTTCTAGGATATAGATGGTGTGGGTATCAAAGCCATTGTTAACAGGAAGGAGGTGGTGTTGGATAAGAGGACAAAAATAGAGCCAGTGTAGTAGTTTGAATCCAGCAAACCAGCCCTCCTTCTAAAATTCTGCAGCACGAACACATCACGTAAGAATGTGTCTCGTCCATATGTGACAAAGACACGGTTTTATTGACCTTAAACAAACGTGCTGTCTGCCAGAAAAGCTTGTGCTGTCTTGACTGTATTCATAAAAAATAGAGAGAGATGAATCATGCCATGTAGGTTCCAGAGCGGGGGCGTTCCCTCCCTCTCATCCTTCCCTTTGCCATGCATTATTCCAGGCGCTGGCAGTGCAGGGAGGAACTCACTTTCTAGGGAGGAAGCCGCCAGTACATAAGTAAACAAAGAAGATAAGTTGAGATAATCATCGGTGTTAAACTGAGAATAAAACGAGAGATGAGATAGTGACTGGGGGTAGAGGGGAAGCTGATTGAGGCAGATCACTCCTCTCTGAGGAGGCGATGTTCACATGGAAGCTCTCAGGATGAGACGGAACCAGCCGTGTGAGCAGCTGTGGGCGGACGCAGACTTGGGCAAATGTAAAGAGGCAAAGAATACCAAAAATGGTGTTTCTGAAGGACAGAAAAGTAGGAGTCTAGCTAGAATCTAATGAGCAGAGAGAAACTAGTTAGATGTGATTTTGGAAAGGGAAGGCGATGTGTTTCACTGTGTGCTCATCAGTCCTGAGGTGCTGCAGCAAGAAATTGACATATAGAGGTGGATACGAAAATGGTGAGGAGTTTAGAAGAAATACTCTATGAAGATAGCATTCGGAACTGGGGTCGTCTTACGAAGAGAAGACTGGAGAGAGAGCCATGAGAAATGTCAGCTTATTTGAGATGTGATCTACTGGAAGCATTACACAGATGGCGGTTCCATAGAGTGGCCCTCAGACCATTGAAAGGGGCCATGGCTAAGGCAGAACTCACCCACCTTAGAAGGAAGCACTTTAACCCTTGACCTCATCTGTCCAAAAATGGAACGAGCAGCTTCACAAAGCTGGGCTGTTAGTTTCCAGTCACAAAGTGTTGTTAGGCAAGGCTGAGCAGCTACTAGATTTTAAGATTTTTTAGGCCAGTGACTTTGTTTTCTGTCCACGTTATATCTCTGGCATAGTACCTGTGGGTGGATGCTCAGTCCGTGTTTGCTGAAATGACAAATAAGTAAATCGCAGTAGCAACTGGACCAAGGATGGGTCAGGCAACCTCTCAGAATATACCTCATTCTAGGATTTTATAATTCTGTGATATGAGTAAAAGCAGAGTTATTTTCAATACTTGAAAAAATTTTATTGGGAAAAATAAAGAACCGTGAACATTGGTGAGAAGTCTTGAAAATAACTTCTCAGACTCTAGCAAATGCACTGCCACCCTTTCCCTGCAAAGCTCCCGACGCAAACTCTTCTGCGTGTCCTAAGCCATGAAGTACGATAGTGCCATTGCTGTTTGTCAGTGACATAGGAAATATTCTTTAACTTTACTTAATGGGGAATTTTCAGATAATTTGGGCTTCAAATGTGCAGTTTTGAAAGTTGATCTGAAATATATCCCTTATAATTGCCTTTAGGATTTTAACCAAGTATATATGCAATACATTTCATTATTTTATTCACTATATTTCAGTTAAAATTAGCTTTTAAAATATAAAGTGCCTGGGTGCAGTAAACCACCATGGCACATGTGTACCAAATGTGCACGTTCTGCACATATATCCCAGAACTTACAGTATAATAAAAAATTTTAAATAAAAAAGTCACTTTAAAAAGTATATCAATACTCTTAGCCTTAATGTCAAAGAAAAAAATTGAAATTCTTAGACCATTTTCATCATTCAGAGTATAAAAAATGTTGACATGTACTCTATTGTACAGTGATCAAAGGCATTATTACAGTTCATTCTTTAATTTAAGGTGATTCTTCTAATGTGTAGCACCAATTATTCTGATCTCTGCTGAGAAGTGATGACATGTGGTATTTTTGTTTAACATAGATCTAGTAAGTTGGGTAATTTAAGTAGATGCTTAAATATACTCAGTACCTGAAATAAGCTTGCGTATATGAGGCTTTGATTTATGGAACTGGCGGAGATTCAGTCAGTAAGAATGTAATTTTAAAATAGCATCTGCATTGAGTGGATTACAAAGGAGACCACGATTTTCCTTCATTCATTCAACAAATAATTACCTGCCTACTAAGTGCCAGCTCATATTTGAAGGCCTGGGATACCACAGTAAACCTGACAAAGAACCCTGCTCTTACCAGGTTCCTCATAACTACCAAAGGGTTGCAAATGAGATGTGGAATGTTCCTTATAACCATATGTACCTATAGAGCACTTTATAGTTTACAGAGCACTTCCCCAAATACCTTTAAGCCTCTAAAACCTAAGAAAAAGGTGCCATAATAATAGCAATAGAAAAATACCATAATGAACATGTTTACTATGTGCCAGGCACTCCTCTACAAACTTTATATGTTTTAAATTGTGAATTTTCAGAACAACCATGTGAGGCGTATATTATTATTCCAATTTTGCTGATGAAGAAATTAAGACACAGACAGATTAAATTCCTTGGCCAGAGCTGCATAGCTAAGAAGTGGTAGAAGACATGCTATCACCCACACCACCTAGCTGTAGAAATGGGAGCCATGCGGTCATGCCGTTGCCTGGGTCACACAGCCAGATGGAGGTGGAATTCAGGCTTTCCAATTTCAAGGCCAGTGCTTTTCTGAATGCACTGCAGCTGCCTACCTTCAAGCAATGACGTTAAAATGATTAGTAAGCTTTTGTTGAGTTATGCTGTGATAACAAACAATCCCCAAATCTATGGCTTACAACAAAGGTCTGTTTTTTTACCTATTTTGTGAGTTGTATTAGTTGATGGTGACTTTACTCCATGCTGTTTTCATACTAGGAGGAGAAACTATTATCTCACATATTCTGCTCTCACAGCAGGAGAAAAGCAATAGTGGAGCATGCACTGGCTCTTCCATCTTCTACTCCAGCATAGACTGAACCATCTTCTTGGCCAAAGCAAATCATACAACAAATGGGGTGGGAACCATGCGTCCCTCCACACTGAGGGCACTAAGGGGGTGGGAGGGTCCTGTGAGGATGGGTCTGAAAGAGAGGGGTTGCAAATATTTTGAGCAATTGTGAGATTTTTATATAAATATTCTTAGTTAGTGGTTTTTATTTTTTATTTATTTAGTTTTTTTAGAGACTAGGTTTTGCTGTGTCACCCAGGCTGGAGTGCAGTGACTCAGTCATAGCTGATTGTAGCCTCACACCCCTGAACTCAGGGGATCCTCCACCCAGCCTCCCAAGTAGCTGAGACTAAAAGTATGCACCACCACGCCCAGTTACTTTTTTTTTTAGAGACGGAGTCTTGCTATGTTGTCCAGGTTTAGTCAGCTTTTAGAAATGATTTGATTGCAAACAACTAGGTGGTCTGCACTGTTCTAGTCATTTTTCTTTTTCTTTTCTTTTTTTTTCTTTTTTTGAGATGGAGTCTTGCTCTGTCACCCAGGCCTCAGCCTCCCAAGTAACTGGGACTACAGGTACCCACCACCAGGTCCAGCTAATTTTTTGTATTTTTAGTAGAGACGGAGTTTCACCGTGTTAGCCAGGATGGTCTGGATCTCCTGACCTTGTGATCCACCCACCTCGGCCTCCTAAAGTGCTGGGATTACAGGCTTGAGCCACCGCGCCCAGCCTGCTCTAGTCATTTTTCAACTGTTTCATCTCGTGTTTTAATCCACCACTTGGCCTTATTATCCTTATTTGGCGGATGAGGAAATTGAATAGAAAGAGAAACAGAAAAGTTCAGTAACTTGCCTAAGGTAATACAACTTGTGAAGGATAGAACCAGATTTTGAATGTAGGTTTTCCTTTGCCAAACCCCAGATTTTCCACTTCAGTGTGCTGCATGCTGGAGAGAAATCGCTACTGAATTTGGTTCGTGTTTGGACACATCAGTGACTTTTTTGTAAAGCCAAAGAATTCTTGCCTGTGAATGATTTCCAGCTAGTAGAGAAAAACCTAAACTATCTATAACCTCCAGGAAATTAGTCATTCTGGCTAAGTGCATTTTTCCAGGTTAATGAAGATTTAGTATTTTAAAAATAAGCATTTTTATATTTCTGTTGACTAAAAGCATTCACACTTGTAGACATTCTCAGGTAGTGCATAGAATATTAAACATGAAATGGTGGATTGATAAGGTCTCCTACACCACCTGTCACTTGATTCCAGCTGGAAGCTTATTTAATGGTGCAACATTTCAGATGGATAAGAATTCGTTATGCAAACAAGGGTTTGTTCACATTTGATTTTCTTTACTATCTAAAGGCTCTAAACAGAGGGAGAGGTTTGCCCAGAGACAAGAGCCTTTCCCAGCAATCAGCAGAGCTGCTTCTCAGTGTTCCAGAGTCACAAAGACATCTTCATTTAAGGCTTTGGGGCCTGAATTAAAGGACTGTGTTTTCAGCTCTGGATTTCCAGGTTATCAATTTTGGGAACCGAAAAAAACCTTTCCACTCAGAAAGTCATCACGGGGGCCGGGTACAGTGGCTCGTGCCTGTAATTCCAGCACTTTGGGAGGCAGAGGCAGGAGGATTGTGTGAGGTCATGAGTTCGAGACCAGCCTGGGCAACATAGCAAGACTCTGTCTTTACAAAAATAAAAAATTATCCACGCATGGTGGTGTGTGCCCGTAGTCCTGGCTACGGGGAGGACTAAGGTGGGAGGATCACTTGAGCCCAAGTGGTCCAGGCTGCAGTGAGCCGTGATCACGCCACTGAACTCCAGCCTGGGTGACACCGTGAGACCGTGTCTCAAAACAAAACAAAAGCCATGATGGGAAGTTGTCTTTTACTGTTACAATGGAAAAGTGTGGGAGAAAATAAAATTACAGCTATGCTTTTTCATACTAGGTGGGCCTTCTTTCTCAGTATAGAGTCACCCTTTTACAACTCTGAATTTAAGATATAAAATGAGATGGTCTATTGTTTAATAATCACTAGAATTCTATTCCCTCCTGGAGGTATAAGTGCTGTCTTCTTAAATGGGAGAAATCTGTTTAAGTTTCATGATACATGCTGACACTGTGTATCTTACAAGTAAAGATGCTCTCTCCAACTTTGGGTTAAAACATGCACAGTACATACAATTCTTGGTGACTGTAAATGAGATCTATCCATTACAGTAGCTTACTTTATTCATTTCAATACATTACTTTGAATACCTGCCTTTGAATTAAATGAGGTTGCTGCCAGGTGCTGTGACTCACACCCGTAATCCCAGCACTTTGGGAGGCTGAGGGGGCAGATCACCTGAGATCAGGAGTTGGAGACAAGCCTGGCAAACATGGCGAAACCCCGTCTCTGCTAAAAATACAAAAACTAGCTGGGTGTGTTGGTGTGTGCCTGTAGTACCAGCTACTCGGGAGGCAGAGGCAGGAGAATTGCTTGAACCCAAGAGGTGGAGGTTGCAGTGAGGCGAGATTATGCCACTGCACTCCAGCCTCGGCGACAGAGTGAGACTCTATCTCAAAAAAAAAAAAACAACAAAAAAATGTGGTTGCTGAGAATGTCACATGTCTAGACCAGTCAGTTGCTCTTAATTATTTAGGTATAGATACGACTTTCTTTTATTATGCTCCTTATAAGTCAAACAAATATGGAGTGCAAAGCTTTTAAGACCTCTAAAATCTGTCCATCAGATGTATGCTGTTGTGAGAGTAGAAATTGCTTTCATGGAGATTTGGAAGGGAAAAAAATTTAAATAACGATGTGATTTAGTGTGCAATTGGCAAATCAGCATACTTAAAATACATGAATATTAAAATAAAGAATGCAATAAACATAACTACTGACTTACAATGTATTGAGCAACTGACTTTTAAATAAGATTTTTTCCACTCAGATTTTCTTCATAGACCTTCGGAGTCCCTCCCATTGTTACTTTTTTCCAGATCACTGTTATGTAGAGGCTTATCCTGCTCACAGAATTCACCTGCATATTTAAATGGCATAATTACTATAAAAAGGCTCTGGGATACCTTTGGGCTCAGTACTTTAGTTGAGAAATTTTATACATAAAATGACACCTGGCTAATAAAAGGAAGCAAATCGGTATTTATTCAGTGTCTATTAAGTGCCAGGAGCTTCACCGTGTGTCTCATTTAATCACATTGCACCAGTCACAACAGTCCTTTCAATTTGGAGCAATAGTTGCTCTCAGTTTGGCAGACAAAGAAACCCAGCTTCATGTAGGTTAAGTATCTGCCCAACGTCACAGAATTTGTGGAGCAAGGATTGGGACCCAGACCTCTCTGTATCAAAGGCCTTGGCTGTGTTTTCCCGTGAGCTCTGCCTGCAGACACCAAACTACCTCTGGAAGGAGAAAGAAAATGATTTTTGTGTTTGTTTGTTTTAAACAATAGAGCCTTTATCTCTCTTGTGTCACATTTTACTTTAGGGTTTAACACAAGTCTGGGAACATCCAGAAACACTGGCTTCATGTTGCTCTGTCATTCCCAGTAAGAAGTATACCAAGAGGCTGGGTGCGGTGGCTCATACCTGTAATCCTAGCACTTTGGGAGGCCGAGGCAGGTGGATCACCGGAGTTAGGAGTTTGAGATCACCCTGGTCACCATGGCGAAACCTTGTCTCTGCTAAAAATACAAAAAGTTATCTGGCTGTAGTGGCACGCACCTGTAATCCCAGCTACGTGGGAGGCTGAAGCAGGAGAGTCACTTGCACCTGGGAAGCGAAGGTTGCGGTGAGCCGAGATCGCACCACTACACTCCAGCCTGGGTGACAAGAGCAAAACTCTGTCCCCCCAAAAAATAACAGAAGAATTATACAAAGAAATTGATGGGACTTATGAAATTTTCCAGGCTTCAGGCTGAATAGACCACTTTTATATGGAAGGCATACCTCAGATATCTTAGATAAAGAAATGTTTTATTTGATAAAAAAATTTTGAGCTTCTCCTTGTAATATTTGTTTTCTTAAATTGCCTCTCCTCCTTCCTCCACACAATCATTAGCCTCTCTGAAAAATAAAGATATGTTATCTTTTTAAATTGAAACAAACTTTTATCTTTTAAGATTATTTGCCATTATCTAATCTATTTTGTTTAAATGAAGTTCGTACTTACAAGACGGATTGAAAGCAAAGAGACATTTGCCTCTAAACTGAGATAGCAGATGTTGCAAACCCAGTAAATGGCTTTAAAAAAAAATACAGTTTACAGCAAAAAGTAAACTTCTCTGAAAGAAAACACTTCAATCAAAATAGCAATACACTTGGTCAGCTTTAAAACTGATGTATACATTTTGTGTGTTTTATGTTTGCTTTCAGTCAATCTACATTTCCTTGTATCTTTCACCCATTCTTTTTAATTCTAATCTTTTTCCTACAGAAAACGATGTTGTAATTATTAGATTAAAGTGGACATTAGTTTCTTGATGCCAAATTGTGTTCTGTCTGGTGCAGCGTATTTTCTCAAGAGAGAAAAATCCAAAACCTAATGCCTCTATGTGAAATCTACATGTATGGTGTAAAACAAAGGATCACGCAGCCTGGATAAAGACAATGAAAGACTTTGGGTGGCTTCTTACCGTTCTCTGAGGCCCCATGAGCCATACCACCTTCAGCCCTTCCACCCAGATTCTCCCCCTTTTTTGAGGACGTTTTCTGTCTCTCTCTCTCTCTTTTTTTTTTTTTTTGTAGTTATTGAAGCTTTAAAACATGATAGAAAAGAAATTCTCATTTAAAACATTTTAAAAGAGAGTAAGATAAAAATATTTCACAAAAATATCAGTCGACTCAGGAAAATGAATTGGGAAGTCATTCTTCCGGTATTTAGCATTGTTCAAGTATGGATGCCTCGAAAAAGGCTGCAATATTTTATATTCTTTCAGGTCTTTAAAAGCAACAGAAAGCTTTGGTTAACAGTGCAGAATTTCCCTTATTTAGGTAAATGTTACACTGAAAGTAGTAATCCTTTTGAAATGCTAATTTTTTCATTTAAACCTATTAAGCTGGAGGAATTTGAACATGTGTGAGGAGTCTTTTATTTCTTGGTCATAACCGATTATTTTCTTGAACTTTTGGATGGCAATTATCATATCGTGTTACATGTCCTCAGTTTCAGATTTCCAGAGACATGTAACGAAAACAATACAATCAACAGTGAAGATAATATATCAAATATATCAGTGCCCATTGCACTGGTGAAGTAAGAGCTAGGCTGTTACAGTCAGAAAAAACAAAAAAAAAAACAAAACAAAAACCCAAACCAGTGAGCTGAGCACTCTGAGTTTCGGTACTGTGTTTATGGACCATGTGTGTATATTTAAATATGTATAGGGAAATAGTTTGTCTCCAAGGCAATTCAGTCACTACTCATTTAACGGAAGACGGATACTTTCAGAAAATATCTTAAATCACAATGCAGCGCAAAGGAGCCAGTTTTTACACTAAATTTTCAGGAGTTGTACATGATTTAAGTTTTAGAGCTTAATTTTTGTGTCATTTGGCAAGGATGACAGCCCTGTGGGACCCTGTTGCCTTTCCCCTTGCACATGTTAGACAGATCTGTATCTCTTTTATTGGAGAAGTCTTCTAACACAGTTTGAGTCTATAGGAGTTCTGTAAGTGCATCATCATAATGTATCCCCAAAGCACAAACTTCGTAAACATTTTTAAACACATAGTGGATGAGATCATTAACTGTTTTAGGAAGAAAGCTGATCAGCAATGGAAGAAAAGAGGTTCTTATAAGGTAACTAACCTAGGACCCATTGTCTTGTTCACTCACCTAGCATTGTATTGCCAAAGAAGTTAAAATCAACACTTACAGAGGATTATAGTATATTATGCTTTTCAGTAGAGATTCCAAGACTCCAGAATGGCTTGTGTTTCATGCAAGCATCTTTAGCGACTACCTGATGGCCAGCAGTCTAGCTAGATCTGAGTCAGAGATCATTGTGGCACTGTGGTGACTCCTGGAGATGGCAGTGTGTGTGTCCCTGGGACGACTAGCGGCAGCCAGAGAAATTCTTTCCTGGGAGGTGGCACAGCCTGCCGGAATTGGGCTTATGTGTATAGGGGAGAGGATGGCTTCAGAGAATTAGAGTGATCAAGACTGGTTCTTTCACGGTCAGTCCTAAAAATTTGCATCCTTCATTGTTAACATTTTTTTTTTCCTAAATGAGAAGACTGAAGTACTGAAAGGTGATATTCTAAAAATGTTGGATATATTCAACCCTTCACCACGCCACATGTTGACTCTCACATCCCCTTAAATCCTTTATGCATTCTTTCTTTGCTGTTCTTTGTACATCATTCTGTTATTCAACTTGCTCCAATCAAAGCCCTGCATTCCTGTTTCTGCAGTCCCATTAAGGACATATTGCCCACTCTGGGACTCTGCCAAGGGTCCTGCCCACTCTGCACTGCACTTGGATGTACATGTAGGTTCCAACCCTTGCAAAATGATGATGTTTTTCACTTCTAGGGTTTCTCGAAGTTATTCTGGTAATTCTAAATTATTTCAACCCAAAGGCTATACGAATAAAATTTGCAGGATAATTGTCTTTTTCCCCTTTGGACATTGCTATAAAGAAGAATAGATGAAATTAGAATCGATTGTGGGCTCCTTCTCAGCCTGTCTTCATTGTGCAGCTAGTTCCACATAAGGTGTGAGTGGCAGATGATATACTAATCAGGAGCAATTTAGTAACTTAAAGACTTTCTTCTGAGCTAACAGAATTGCCCCATCTTAGAATAAAAGTCATAACCATACCACCGACTATATATATAAGCAGTTAAATTTTTTTGAGTGTACATTTGCTGCTATATCCTACAGATAAAACTGTAAACTGAAAATGCATTCATCTGCCTTTTAAGAGCCTAAAACTCTCAAAATGTGCGTATATTGTCCATGAAGAATCTCAATATGAGTTTCAGGAGTTGGTCAAGTCATCCCCTGTAATTTTACTTTTCTCCTTTTATCTTGTAAAGTAGTCTTAGGTCTTTGATTCACTCATCCGAAAAAAGATCATAGCATTGCAGTTATGGATTTTATTTCAGATGTTTATTTAAATTTTTTAATGAATTTTGATATTCTTGTTGCCATATAGAACAAGATTTTAGCTGTGTTGGAGTATTTCCATTTGTAATATAGCCCAATATAATGCCAAATTAAGTGGAAGTAGTTGTAGGCCAAATTCTGTTGGATTATTATTTTTAGCTTGCTCTTTTCTTCTTTCAAACACTGCTTTAAAAATAACTATTATTAAAAAAAAAAAAGGTACCCCTGAGTGCCATTTTCTTCTCTCAGCTTCACATAGAACTCCCTTAGAGTAGAATTGGTGTCAAAAAAAGGTTGTGAATATAGTCAAGGTTTACTTGCAGTTTGTAGCTACCATAGGGTATAATGGTTATTACATTTGGCAGAGTTCTCCAACTTGAGCTTGCAGCTGAATCACTGGAAGGGGCTTGTTAAGGGCACTGGATCCCATCTTAGACTCTTAATTTTGTAGATCTGGGGTGGGGCTCCAGAATTTACATTTCTAACAAGCTGTTAGGAGATATTGATATTGATGCTGACACACTGTGACCACCCACTGAGAACCTCTGCTTAATGGGAATGTCTGCATTCATATGTAACAGATATACATATGTGTGTTTGTGTGTGTTATATACACATATGTATTTTTTGCAAGTTACACAGTGTGCTCTGCAAGGCCTACCTATGGATCTGATTGTGACTGTCCTCCAAACCTTAGAGGACACTGGATAATGACTCTTTGGAATGGGTCTTTGCGGTAATGTCTCTAAAACAATAAGTCTCTTGGGAAAAAAGCAAAATAATGGAAGTGAATTAAGAGAACAGAGTATTTGAGGTGACAGAAGTATGAGCATCTAGAGGACTTAGTGTATTATGTATCAACACTGCCCAAGGATGCATTTCTGTGGCTTTAACTAACTTGCAGAAACCTGAGGCAAGTTGTGATTAGTGAAGGAAAGGGACAGGAATCACCAAGAAAAAAGGAGCCATTGGATTACCTGGGGGTGTTATGTTATGTAAGAGCAGCCCTTTGAGATGGGTATTACCACCCTCATTTTACTGAAGAGAAATGTCCAGAGAAAGTACAGAACTTGCACAAGGTCATAAAACCATTATATGATAGAATTGAGATTCAAACCTCTTCATCTGGTCCCCGTACAATGCTACATCTAGTGGAAAAGGGACAAGAATTTGTCGTTTAGGTCATACTCCCTTCCCCCACCCACCAATAAATCTTATTGCTAACTCTATTTTGTTGTTTTTACTCTGTTAGTAACATCTTAATGTATCCTGATTGAAAAATATTCTCAGAATTCAGGAGTATATACTATAAATGTAAAAATAAATGTAAATTGTGTATGTGTGTATATATCGGTATATACACACATTACATAAAATATATAGTCTATAAAATAAATATATAACGTGTATAGAATAGTGTATATAGTATATACTTCCAGTCCTTTTTATGCATTTACAAACATGTATGTGTATTTTTTATTCTAAATTAAATCCTACTACATGTATTTTTCTCAATTCTGAGCTTATTACTGAATTTAGTGGCAAACAAATTTAATGGTAAACAAGTTGTTTGCTGAACTTCACCAAACAATTTATATGAACTGTTTTAACAATTTATAATGACTTCATTAGACAATTAATAACTTATATCCAAAGAGAATACAAGCAGACTCATTTTTCTGTCTTACACTGTGTAAAGAGAATGATGTCAGTACATACAAATGCTCGTTGCATTTTTCGTTTAGGCATTCAATGACCACATACTTTCAATAGCTTAGTGTTTGCAAGAAAGCCATTTTCCCTCAAAAAAAAATACAGCAAAGAAGAAACTGGCCAACGGCTAATTTGCAATTCAAAGGAAAAGGTATTGTTATGTAAGAAGTCAGAATAAGATATTTTCATTGCTTTCTGAGTTTCACTTTGTGTTACTTGTATGTGCTATAGCCTTTAGTCCCACAACGTAAAAAGCAAATCTTTGAGTTTTACAACCATCTTACAAAATCATTTTTGTAGAAGACCGTGCAGCATCTACCTATAAAACTGATGTGAGGAGTTTAGAGTAGTAGCCTGACAAAGAAACTCACTCCTCTCCTCTTCTCATCCAGCGTTGGTTACATAAACATCAGCCTGAGAAGGACAAAGCTTTGGTTGTTTGGAAATGGCTCCAGAAACTCAACCTTTAAACACTTCTATTTGTATTGAAAACTCTGGCTATTTTTGGAGTGCTGTGCTTTGACTTTGGTTGGTTTTGCATTTGTTTTGGAGAATAACAAATATCTTTTAAATGTTTTAGTAATTAGAGAAGGCAGATACCTTTGTCTATAAAGCCAGTTATGTTTTCCACGTTTCAGTGGCAACCCAGGCTAACAGATGGTGAAGGTGTATTCAAGAAAAATAAAGCTAGGTAACAGAGTGGAGAGCTGTCTATAAAGGAGTATGTTTGTTATAATTCTGGAGATCCTGGCTGTTGGCTAAGGTAAGCAGATCTGACTGTGTTACTTAGCTTTCCACAGATAATTTATGGAACACCTTAAGGAACAGCTTTCATATTTTACAAATTATTTTTATGAATATTCTAAGAAAGTCCTTTATTATGTATTTATTTATTTTGATACAGGGTCTTGCTTTGTCATCCAGGCTGGTGTGTAGTGGCACAAACATGGCTCACTGCAGCCTCAACCTCTGGGCTTCAGCAATTCTCCCACCTCAACCTCCCACGTAGCTGGGACCACAGGTGTGCACCACCACACCTGGCTAATTTTTAAATTTTTTTGTAGAGACAGGGTCTGCCTTTGTTGCCCAGGCTGATCTTGAACTCCTAGGCTCAAGCAATCATTCTGCCTCTGCCACCCACAGTGCTGGAACAGGTGTAAGCCACCACACTCAGTCTATTTTTTAACATGTTTTTATTGATATGTAACAGATGTACATATTCTGGGGATACATCTGATCATTTAATACAATCATATAATTTGTAAAGATCAAATTAGTATAACTGGGATATCCATCACCTTAAATAGTTGTCTTTTCTTTATGCTGGAAATACTGCAATTCTTCTTTTATAGTTATTTTGAAATACAAAATAGATTATTGTAAACTATAGTTACCCTACTGATCTGTCAAACACTAGGTCTTATTTTTTCTATCAAACTGTGTATTTGTACCCACTTATCAACCTCTCTTCATCTTCCCCTCAGCCCCCTACTCTTCTTGGTCTCTGGTGAGATCTGCTTTTTTAGCCCCCACATATGAGAGAGAATATGGAGCATTGTCTGTCTGTGCCTGGCTTATTTCATGTAACGTAATGTCCTCTGGCTCCATCCGCGTTGCTGCAAATTACAGGATTTCACTCATTTTTGTGACTGAATAATATTCCATTGTGTGTATGTACCACATTTTCGTTATCCATTTATCTGTTGATGGACACTTAGGGCGATTTCATATCTTGGCTATAGTGAATAGATCTGGGATAAACATGGGAGCACAGATCTCTCTTCAATACACTGACTTCCTTTCTTATGGATATATACCCAGTAGGGGAATTGCTCGATCATATGGTGGTTCTGTTTTTAGTTCTTTCGAGGAGCCTCCATATAGTTTTCCATAGTGGCTATACTAATTTATATTCCACCAACAGTGTTTGAAGGTTCTCCTAAGAAAGCCATTTTTAAATGTTCCTTTTTCCTACCGTGTTAACTAGTAATATGAAAAAGAACAAAGAAATGTGTGTCGAAATTAGCAACCCCACATAGCCTGCTTAATAATCTACTGTAGTAAATTTATTACCTACTAAATAATACTTACATAAAATAAGAATTATACAGTTGGGGACAGTCTGTAATAACAGCCTTTTATACTTCTGTTTTTGATAATTTATCCCCAATTCTGAAATGATTCTATTAAAGAAAGCCCAGACTTGTCAAATAAAGGTTGTTTCTTATTCATATGGTTACTCTCTATATAAGTGTAGCTTTCACTGACAAATAGATGAGTTATTCTTACATGTTATCTGTAACATAGAAAAATCAACATACTGAACTCATATAATACTGACAACTATGAAAAATCAACAGTTACTGAATTATAACAGTTATTCCAATGCCAGGAAATAGCAAATAAAAAGTATCTAGAGCTTAATTCATTATATTATTATATTCTTTCTTTTTTTTTTTTTTTTTTTTGAGTCAGAGTCTTGCCCTGTCACCCAGGCTACAGTGATGTGATCTCAGCTCGCTGCAACCTCTGCCTCCTGGGTTCAAGAGATTCTCCTGCTTTAGCCTCCCAAGTAGCTGGGATGACAGGTGCACACCAGCACTCCCAGCTAATTTTTGTATTTTTAATAGAGACAGGTTTCACCATGTTGGCCAGGATGGTCTCAATCTCTTGACCTCATGATCTGCCTGCCTCAGCCTCCCAAAGTGCTGAGATTACAGGCGTAAGCCACCACACCTGGCCTAATTCATTCTTTTCAAAATAGTCACTCATCCATTCAACACATACTTACTCAGCATGCACTAAAGTTCGAGACACTGATTATTGGGACGCTCAGTGTTATAAGCTTGCGAGTTGTAATTCTAAAAGGCTGAGTATTTTTAAAACAAAACCTTCCAGAACTCCAGCACTAAAATGAACATTGCCCTTCAGAGAGTTCACCTTGGACAGTTATGACTGTTCCAGCGTCGTGAGAGTGACGTCTCCCCTGTGGCAGCCAGGTCAGGGGACATGCAGGAATGTGGGCTAATTAATGTCAGCACCCCGTGTTTGTCCCTCAGTGTTTTGTCATATACGCCTTATTGATGAAACTTAACTTTAAACTTTTAGGTGTTTCAAATAACAAATGTACTTTTAAAGAATAATGGCCTCTATCTGACAGAATAAGGAAACCAATAGAATACAATATTAGCTTTGAAGGCTACGTGCAAACATTTGTTCCAGCAAAGGCTTTGGTAAGATCAGCGCTATCCAAATCCAAATCGGGGCAGTCCCTACCAAACCCACTTTGCTGGTGCTCCCGCTTGCCCAGTCCTCACGCACGGGGATGCTGGTTTAAACATGGGATCATTGTCTGACACGTGCCGTTTCGTATTACATCGTCTGTGCAGTCATGTCCTGTGGTATAACTTGACTGCGTAAGCACACTTCACACGCCTCCAGGTCACTGTGGGTCACGTAGGCAGCCTTCCACCAAGTCCAGAGTAAAGGCTCGTTTGAGAACATCCACAGTTGATTTTGAGGATCCCCAAATTGCTGTCATCACTTAATCCTTTTTCTGAATCAAAATTACCAAGATCACGAGTCAACCACCTGATCTTACCTTGGTATCAATGTTTCCTTTGTAAAGAGAGGCAGGAGGCATGAGCTCTCTGTTTCCAGATACGGGTGTATGTGAAGATAAATAAGGGAGAACTGCATTTTCTTTACAGCAGTTAAGTGCCATACCTGATCATCTCATGGCTACATGGCATTTGTAATAAATAAATGGCACAAATTTAGAAGGTGTAATTAGCAAATTTTATTAAAATGTCACGAGCTATTTACTTATTCTACAAACATGTCAGAGGCGTTGTGAACCAGAGCAACACCATCTTGAATAGGAGCTGGGCGAAATGAGGCTGAAACCTACTGGGCTGCATTCTCGGACAGTTCAGGCATTCTAAGCTACAGGATGGGATAGGAGGTTGGCACAAAATACAGGTCATAAAGACCTTACTGATAAAACAGTTTGCAGTAAAGGAGCCGGCCAAAACCCACCAAAACCAAAATGGTGACGAGCGTGACCTCTGGTCGTCCTCACTGCTACACTCCCACCAGCACCAAGACAGTTTACTAATGCCACGGCAACGTCAGAAAGTTATCCTGTGATCTAAAAAGGGGAGGCATGAATAATCCAGCCCTTGTTTAGCGTGTCCATAGAAATAACCATAAAAATGGGCAACCAGCAGCCCATGAGGCTGCTCTGTGGAGTAGCCACTTTTATTCCTTTACTTTCTTAATAAACTTGCTTTCACTTTGCACTGCGGACTCGCCCTGAATTCTTTCTTGCGCGAGATCCAGGAACCCTCTCTTGGGGTCTGGATGGAGACCTTTTCCTGTAACATATTTCTCTGTCCTGTAACGTGTCTGGCGACCATGAAGGAGCTGTAGTGCAGAAATCTGAGCCATTGGATCAGGGGTTGTTGGGGTCCTATAACATCTTCTTGCGAACCACAAAGAAGAGACCCCCGATCCAAAGGAAATAGACTGCAGCACTGATTGGATGACTGTGGATAAGCGGTGGGGTTCCTGGGTAAAGAATGGGATTGGGTTAGTGGCCCAACTTAGGGGAGCTCCCCATGTCCCTCGATCCTGCCCTCTTAATAAAAGGCAGGGACGCTTGACCTTAGGTTAGAGGCCCAACTTAGGAGGGTTAGAGTCCCTTCTAAGGTTTGAGGGGTTAGAGGCCCCTCTATAAAGGCCACCTCTGCTAAGAACAGGTTTGGCACTATGAGATGTTAACTGCTGTTCTCTTTGGATTCATCTGCCTTGCGCTCTTTACTAATGGCTGTGGGTGACGGGGTTAGGCATGTACAGGATTGAGGGACATGGGTAGTCCGCCCCCACTTCACGACAGTACCCGCAGCTGCCTAAACGTTCCAGTGTCGCTGCAATGGTAGGTCTTCGTCTGGCCTCCCTGAGCATTTCGCCTTGTTCACCCTGCCACGGACAGTGCTTCTCTCTCGCTCCTTTCCCTTTCTTCTCTTTTCTGTGTCTCAGGGCAGCCATCTTGCTCAGAGCCCACGGGTCAAAACTCAAGTCGGAGGTTGGATTAAAGATGATGGGGCTCACCCATGTGAGGGCAAGTTTAAGCTTTGCAATTTGATATTGGGTGCTAAGCAGAGTGGCTAATGTCTGTTTTATCACTCGTATTTTGCTCTGGCCAGAACAAAAAATAATAATTTTCCTTTATGATGTGGCTTGGCCCCCAGAGCGATGGGGCCGCAAGCCGGATCACTAGGGTCACTCGGGGAAAGGGAACCCAGACGCCTGGCTTGCCGGCAAAGGGTAAGAATTCCTTAGCAGTCAGATTTCTGGCTTCTCTCTGTCTCTGTGTAAATGGTTAAATGAATGGGAAAAAAATCAGTGTTTATCTCCTCTTTAAAGTTTTGATTAATGCGAAAAAGAATTCTAAGGCTTGTCCTAAGCTGATGTATTTTGTGCTATGAATTTGTTTTTCCGTGTTGAGGGGTACTTCAGCATAAAACTTGGGCTTGGAACACCTGTAAGCCTGCTTTTCAAGACGACGCAGCAAGCTGGTCGGTAACAAACTTGGCTGCGGGTCCCTGAAACAAACAAACAACTGGATGAACTCTCCACGTTGTTTTATGTCCTTGAGAACTTAACCTTTTAATCACGTGGTGGTACTCTCTTTTGGTCTCTTCCAGGAACAGGAATTTGAGGGTTCGTGTCCTAGTTACCTCTAAAAATCTTATTAAATAGCTAAAAACCTTTGCAATCTCAAAATTAACTACTCTAGACTCCTTCTGGGAAGGAAAGCAGAGATTGTCCTGTGCTGTGGCTGAGGAGCTAAGGCTTTTGCCCTTTCCCAGTGGCGGTCAGGTTCAATTCCCCGCCCAGAAAGTAAGTCGTTTCTGGTTTAATATCTGCATGACCTTGTCTATTCTCTTCTCTGTGGACTGTTTTAAATTTTCCTTTCCCTAAGCACTTTGGAGGTTACCTTTGGTAAAGTTCAGAAACTAAAAATATTGGCCACTTGGCATGGCTAAAGTCGGGTAATAAGAAATCTGAAAGGATTTCTTTTTTAAAGAGCACTATGGTTAAAAGTCAGCTTAATTGGAAGTGGATAAGCAAGCTATGAATATATTTAAAAGGCCTTTATGTTTTTCTCTTCTTGGAACTTGTTTTTCTGAAAAATGTTTTTTTTTTTTTTTCGCAGTCGACTGAATTATTTTTCTCTATTTTTTTGTCTTGTCACTCTTAATGCACACATGAGAGGCCCTAAGAGAACTTCTGGTAGCCTGGCACTCCTTGAAAAAAACAGAGGAGGCACCACAGACTCTGTTTTGGGAAAAAAAACCCCTCTATTTTCCTCATGAAGGCCCAGGAATTAAAAGCTGGTAGATCCCTCTCAAAATCAAAGGCTCTATTCTGTTTTGCATTCTGTTATCTGATGTCTTTGAGTTTTGGGGGTATCAGAAGTTACTTAGCATTATAAGAGAGCTTTGGTGTGTAATAACTAGGTAGGAAATATACGTTAAGGGATGGCTAATAGTAATGATAGAGGGATACTTGACTCTGCACACTTGGATCAGAGAAGCATGCGCTTGGCCACCTGGAAGATAAGGAAACCTCTCCACCCCACACTGGAGATGAGACTCCCACGAAGGATGGCTGGTGACAAAGTGGGCTGATTGGCTTTGGGCTGCCTTGCAATGAAATACAGGGTAGGGTCATGGCACAGTTTTCTCCCGTAGCATTTCCCTCCTTTTGGGAATACAGCAATCAGTGTAAATGGCACCCTTAATTTTGAGGGTGCGTCTTTGCCTTCAGCTGCTTATTTGCTGCTTATTTGGTCCTAGAAATGCATGCTGGCCCTCTTCCTCCAACGGCTCCACCCTGAAGCCACTCATCCAATTAAAAAATTTAAAAACTGGCAAATAAAAAATCTTACAGCTATTGTAGTCTGTCTTTCTGTGTAGCTACATATGTGTTGTGTATAGTGCTTATATAAAAGAGCTCTAATTAATTGGCTTAAATAAAAATAAGTGCTTAAATCAAATATTTTAAAAGCAACATAAAAACAGTCATGCCTTTTGGTTCATGTAACTTTAGTAATCTTTGAGAAATAAAAACAGCTTTAAAAATTATTGACAAAATAAAAACAAAAACATTTAGTCTAAATTATGCAAGTCAAATATTAAGTTTGCTAAATGCTTTAAGGTCATAAACTGCCTCTTTAACTTTTAAAAATTGTTCAATTGACCTACCTTAAGATTTACTTTACCTACTATTAGATTCTAGTTAAGGCCTGGGGACATGTGCAGTTAGCCACGCCCCCTAGCTATGCTGGAGAATCAGCTCTTATCTGCACTTCTGCCTGGTGTGTCCTGGGCTAGACTCCACACCTAGTACGTAATTAAAATCTCGACTTTACCCTGGTTTTCACCAAAAATAGAAGTTGCTAAGAATTAACATTATAACATGTAATTAAAACTATTAAAGTAACAATTTTACCTGCAAGATACGTAAAGAAAGTAAAATGTGTTTTTGGTAAAAGATTGTAAGAAGTCGTGGGAATGTGGATTTTTTTCTGCCTAAATTAAAATGTTAAACAATTGTTTTAAGAAAGAAAAAAAAAACTAAAGGTTTAAACAAGTTGTAGAAAATTTATAAAAATTAATTGTAAGAGAGTATGTGTGAACATACTAGCTAAAGTTAAAAGGATATTATTCAGTTTTTCTGTAAATTCAGCATTGGAATAGAAGCACAGCAGGTTTTTCTTAAAGCACTAATCTGCTCTTTCACAAAAAAAGTAAAGGATTATAAAAGGTTTATAAGAATCTTACCTTATGGTTAAACATTATAATTGGGTAAATATATCTGTAAGGTTTTATTAAAAATTGAGTTTAACATTAATAGTACATGAATATAAAGGTAAAATTTGGCATGTTTGATATAAAAATCATACAGGAAGCATTATTAAATGTGAAATGGTGTTTTGCTTTATTTGGA
>NW_012118487.1:5357223-5372346 GCF_000951035.1 Colobus angolensis palliatus | reverse complement strand
GTAAAATTTTGTGTGCCACAGAAGTAACCAAATTTCCTTATCAATTGTGGCTTTAATAATGGCTGTCCTAAAACTTTGTATCATCCACAAATAATTGTTGTCTTGTTTTAATCCTCTTTAGAATGTGGTTTATAATCAACTGTAGAACTCTGGCGCGTGTTTCTTAAATGTAGGTTTTCTAATCAATGTGGAGATTGTAACATCAAAATAAAGGAAAAAACTTTCAAAACTCTCATAGAAAACTAAAATGTTCATAACTGTCAAACAAAAGTTAACTACATGGACTAAACTGAAGAAGTCTTATCTTCTTAACTTAGCTTGAAATGTTGCTAATCTTTTATTTTTCAGAGTCAAGAAAACTTTTCTTTTGAGTTATTTGCAGCTTTTAACAGTTGCGTGTATGCCTATGAACAAAATTTAAAGCATGTTTATTTCTTTGTACCTAATTTCTCCAGAATTTAGAAACTAGTTGTCAGTATTCTTAACTTACAGCAGTATAGTTATTTGCATAGGTGCAATAAGAATCTGTTTTCTTTTGTAACAGGACACAATTGGAAAAATTGATTATTTTGCCAAGCCTTTGACTGGAATAGTGTGTTTTCCTTTAAGGAATTAAACTTAATTTATAGAGCCAATACAAGCCCCATAGGGAGCCAGCCTCATATCTTGCCTACAACAGTCCCTGTACAGGGTTTCTAGCCTGTGGTAAGTAAAAAATGTCACTTTCTAACAGGTCCAGAAGCCTCAAGTTATCTTGAGACTTCAGGAGAAAAGAAATTTACCCAATTCATAGATATTGAAGGGTACAAACCCACGGCTGGGCTCAGCTTTAAAAAAGTCTTACCTGAAATTTCTTCTGTGGAACAAAGTTCCATCAAAGCCAATTAAAAAAAAAAATTATGTGAAAAATAATTATTCTTGCTACACTTTATACAAATAATCAGCCCAAGTATAATAAAGCAAATCAGTCTTACATGATTTGTCTTTAATAAAAATGGGAAACCAGAAAGAGAAATACTATGTTTCAAAAGCTGTGGTATACTTGTTATTAGATTCTAGTCTCATCAGTTGTTTTTAAGTTTGTTTCTGCGATCTAGGCTAACCCTGCTTATTCCTGTGAACCAACCAGTGATCTCTGACTGTTGCTCAGAAGAAACAAGAGGGGTGGGTAATGTAAAAATCTGATCAGGATTCTAATTCTGGGCACATTACAATCAGCTAACAACCCCATGCCAGCTTAGTTCCAATAGTTTCCCAGTTCATAAAAAAAGCATTCTAATTTAGTTTACTTGAAATAACTTTACTTATTTTACTTTACTCTTGTGGAATATATTGCTGATATACTCTTTGTGTAGGAATACAGGACAAGCTTACTGAATGTTTTCTTAAACACTTATTAATCTTCCAGTATCACCTTTTGTTGAAACTCAAGAGTCATAAATAAACCTTACCATACTAATGCTTTCTGACTGAGCTCCTCTCTACCCTAAATGTAAAAGAGCCTCATAGTTAGGCAAAAATATCATTGCCCCTATTCAGCCTAAAAAAGTTACAAAAGATGAATCTTCCTCCCTCTGCAACCCTTAAAATGAAGGGTTCTCTTATAAAAGGGAGGGGGGAAATGTCAGAGGCTTGTGAACCAGAGCACCCCTATCTTAAATAGGAGCTGGGTAAAATGAGGCTGAAACCTACTGGGCTGCACTCCCAGAAGGTGAAGGCATTCTAAGTCACAGAATGAGAAAGGAGTTCAGTGGAAAATCCAGCTCATAAAGACCTTACTGATAAAACAGTTTGCAGTAAAGGAGCCGGCCAAAACCCACCAAAACCAAGATGGCGACAAGAGTGACCTCTGGTTGTCCTCACTGCTACACTCCCACCAGCACCCTGACGGTTTACAAATGCCACGGCAACGTCGGGAAGTTACGCTATATGGTCTAAAAACGGGAGGCATGAATAATCTACCCGTCGTTTAGCATATCATGGAGAAATAACTGTAAAAATAGGCAGCCAGCAGCCATCGGGGCTGCTCTGTCTATGGAGTAAGCCATTCTTTTATTCCTTTACTTTCTTAATAAACTTGCTTTCACTTTGGACTGTGAACTTGCCCTGAATTCTTTCTTGCGCGAGATCCAAGAAGTCTCTCTTGGGGCCTGGAAGGGGACCCCTTTCCTGTAACATGTTTCTTTTCCCTGTAACAAAAATGTTGAATATATTCAAGCTTTGCTGTCCTTTTTAAAAAGTAGTATTTGAATGACTCACAATATTAATACAGAGCTCTTGAACTGGACAGTTCGGAAATGCTCATTTTTGACAGGTTTGGGAGATTATCCGTCCCTTTGACGTGGGTGTAAATCTATGGCAGTGTTTGTGTTGGTCTTCAGGGGTGTTTCTGTGAGGACAGAATCACAGCATGGATGAGCGAGGCATGTCACAACCCCAGCGGCTAAACCCTGAAAGGGATTCAGACATCTGCAGGGCAAGAAAGGAAAAATCATAGAGGAAGGAGACATTATAGCAAAATGATTTCTTTTCACAATATGTAGATGTGAGAGTACTGGACAGTTGGCCAAGGGAAAATTGAAGACTTGGTGCCCAGCAGTGAGTCTCTAAATGCTGTTGAGTGTCGAAGGGAATGAAGTCGAGGATCACTGAGAGAAGATGTCACCCGAGCCAGCAAGGAACCAGATCCTCCCTGTAGAGCCCCCCTCCCTTTTATAGATCTAAAAATTGGACAAACTTGGCTGTCTCCCTGCTTGACTTCCTCTCCATCTAAGGTTTAAAGCTAAGGGGGCACTAATCCTTGGAAAGTAAGATTGGAGAGAACCTTGAGGATTATCTAATCCATATCATCTTTCTAAGGAAAAGCACACCTGGTTACCGTAATTAAGAGAAAATTGCTAATGAATAAAACCAAACTCTGTAAAATATTTAAAGAGGTTTATTCTGAGCCAATATGAATGCCTACGGCTTGGGGAACAGTCTCAACGGAGTCATGAGAAAGTGTGCCCAAGGAGGTTGGGTCACAGTTTTGTTTTATACCTTTTAGGGAGACAGGGGTTACAGGCAAAGACATAAATCAACACATGTAAGGTATACACTGGTTTAGCCCAGAAAGTTGGGGCATCCACAGGTGGGGAGAGGGAGCACTGGGGGCTTACAGATCATAGGTGGATTCAAAGATTGTCTAATTGGCAATTGGTTGAAAGAGTTAAGCTTTGTCTAAAGACTTGAAGTCAGTGGAAAGAAATGCCTGAGTTAAGATAGGGGGGTTGTGAAACCCGAGGTTCTTGTTATGTAGATGAAGCCTCCAGGCAGCAGCCTTCAGAGAGAATAGATGGCAAATGTCTCTTTTCAGACCTTAGAAGGTATCACTCTTAGTTAATCTCTCTTAGATCATAATCCTGGCTGTATTAATGGAAATTCTCTGTAGATTTCCCCCATGAAAGATGGCTTTGCAGGTTCATTTAAAAATATGCCAAAGAAATATATTTGGGGGTAAAATATTTTGATTTCCTTCAAGGTCTGCTATCTGTCATGTGATGCTATTCCAGACTGAAGGTAGAATTTGCTATCTTATTGCTACACAAAGAATCTTGTTTCATTTGTCTTATGATTTCTGTTTTAACATTAGTGCTGGTCAGTTTTGGCTAAACTCCAAAGGGAGAGGGTATAGGAGGTGTGTCTGACCTCTCTTCCAGTCTTGATCTGGAATTCAGTTTTTCAGGTTTCTCCAGGGTACCCTTGGCTCAGGGTGGTGTCTGTTCAGTCTGTTGGAGGCTTAGCATTTTATTTTTGATTTAAAAAATAAAGAAAGAGGCCGGGCGCGGTGGCTCAAGCCTGTAATCCCAGCACTTTGGGAGGCCGAGACGGGCGGATCACGAGGTCAGGAGATCGAGACCATCCTGGCTAACACGGTGAAACCCCGTCTCTACTAAAAAACACAAAAAGCTAGCCGGGCGAGGTGGCGGGCGCCTGTAGTCCCAGCTACTCGGGAGGCTGAGGCAGGAGAATGGCGTGAACCCGGGAGGCGGAGCTTGCAGTGAGCTGAGATCCAGCCACTGCACTCCAGCCCGGGCGGCAGAGCGAGACTCCGTCTCAAAAAAAAATAAAATAAAATAAAATAAAGAAAGAAATAGCTTGGGAGATCAAGTTAGAAGGACATCTATAGAGGCCTAAGCTACACACTCAAAATTCTCACTTTCAGGAAATGTTTATGTACAACCTGATAGGTTAAATTCATCAATGCTTACAGTCTGGACCCTCTAAAGATGGAGAATCTATAGTCGGAATATTCTTAATTTTTTAATATTCTTAGAGCTCACTTCAAAATTGCAGTATCCCCGACACTACTATGGACCCCCCCCGAAAACTGCATTATCCCTACATTCAACCTCAGTCGTGGATCCTGGGTTGATTGACACCTGTGTAAAAGCAAGCGTCACGCAAGTTCTGATAATAGGTACTATTTTGCATTCTGTTCCTTTATTTTGGTTTTGGAACAATATCAAATATCTGCCTTCTTTAATTCCTGTGGGACTCGTGTTCTCTTATCTGTGGTCATTTAAAAACTATAGTTCAGGATATAGAAATTCCTCCTGCTAAGACAACCAGTGTCTTGAGGGCTCTTAGTGTTTATTATAACCGATCCTGTTTCCGTAGAACAGGGCTCAATCTTTATAACCAGCTAGTTATCGCCTTACAGCAGGACTTATTCTTCTTTCTTGACAGTTCAAAGCCTAACCACCCCCTTCCTAAGTGCTGTTGAAAAGACCTTTCCTTGAAATGTAGTCTTTAGGGCATCCATTGGTTTAGAAAGACCCTGGTTTGGGGCCAGAAGAATTGCATAGGGAACAAAAGCTCTTTTTTCTCCCCCTTGCAATCCTCATCGGTAAATAAGGACTTCCCATCCTTCCACCATGCATAGGTGGAGGCGCAGGACCTCAGGAACAGGTGGGTCCAGTGGTGCATTTCAATTTTTGTCACAGAAGAAGGGGACATGTCCTTGAAAATTATTTTCCCTAGTTTTCACCTGAGTTAAGAAGGAGGACACTGGGAGAGAGGGAAACAGTGGGGATTTGGAGATGTTTTGATTTCTTTGCTATGTGTGATGCCTTTGTCTCGGAACCTCAATCCTATAAGCAGTAGCAATATTTTTATGGGGCTTCCCATCTTCAATAAATTGTATAACAGTAATTAATTCTCACAGCATCCATTTGACTAAAGCGTTATTATCCGTGCATTATAGAGGAGAAAACTGATTTGCCAAACCCCACAAAGGAAGTCAATGTCGAAGGAAGGATTATCGCGCAGGAGGGTCTAAAAGTCTAATCTCAGCTCTGAGATGCTTTTTATTGTTAATTTTTTCTGTGAGAGCAGATGCAGCAGGGATTTGCCAGGTGAATTCACGGAGGGTGTGTGAACAGGCGGCAACTCTGCCCTTGCGCAGTCTTCATGACCATTCGGCCAGTTTAAGCTGATTAGATGTGGTTTGTCTCTGCACAGCTCTCAACAGAGATATAAAAATATAGGGTGAATTATTATATATTGAACATAACCCAAAATTTTAGTCTACCCATTTCCACCTACATGAGTTTGAGGTATAGATATCTTATTTATTGAATCAACGTATTTTTGCAAAGGTTGTGTAGACTAAAATATTTAGTTTGCATTATTTTCCGTAGTAACGACTCACTTAACTGTAGGTCATTAATCTCAATCCTCCACACTATAATTCTGCCAAGAATTAGTAAATTAGCAAAATAAATGTCCCAGCAGTCTAAAATATTTCCCACAATCCTCTAAAGTAACAACGCATTGCTCTTTGGAAAACCACACTGAGCTGATTTACTACAGGTTTAGACATGGCGACGACAGACTTACTCGAGATTCACCAGATAAAGAAGCAAATGAAATGAGATGAGAGCAAATCTTCCTAGAGGCCAGCCTGCAAAAGCCCCAAGCTGACCCTCTGAGAACAAGGGCAGAAACAGAACTACGACAAAGACATAAAAACTCACAGTTTGTCGAGCTTAGGCCACTGTTTTCCTGCAGAGGCAAGCTGTTTAATTACTGCAGGGAAGTTCGTCATGCCAACACCACACTCATGTAATGGTTACTACTCATAACAATAAAACTGAATGGTATTTATTTGTTGGACGTTTATTGAGCCTCTGGGGCTATGACAGTGAAGAAGACGGACATGGTCCCTACCTTCATGGAGTTTATAATCTAGGGAAGAGAAAAGTCAGTGCACGAGAACATACACTACTGGAATGGTTTCAGCTTGGATAGCTGCTGTGAGTGACATGAATGAAGCACCATGAGCGAGAATGGCTGAGTGAAATGGTTTCCTTCACATGCAGGGGTTGGGAGCATCAGAGACTCGTAGGTACCTGCGGTATGAGCCCTGTAGGATCTGCAAGGGGAGTGACAAGGTCTGATTTAAGTTTGTAAAAGACAGTTGATTGTGAGTTAGTCTTGAGGGTTGAGGGGAGGAGCATAACCAGCTGGTCAGTGAAGATGGTTTTAACTGAGATGAACATGGAGAAGATGATATGGTTTAATATCCTCTGGTGAAAACAGGACGATCTTCCAGACATAATCATAACAAAATAACTAACACTGTTTGAACAAAGGCCAGGTGCTGGACACTATGCCCTCTCACTGATCCCCCGACAGCCCTGGGAGAGGGAGGTGCTGTCAAGCATGGCTCTGAAGAGGTGAAGACATTTGCCGGTGATTTCACTGCTAATAGATGCTGTAGCTGGGGTTTAGGCTCAGTGGTTTGGCTCCGGAGTTCATGTTCTTAGACCTGAGATAATTTCCAGAAGATGAGCATTTTTCATTCTCCAGTTATACCAGTCAGATTTCTGAAAGATAGATAATTCACTTGGGGGGTCTCACCCCAAGAAGCCTGATCAGGGCGAGCTATTCTTTACGCTTGTGAGTGAATCAGTAACACGATAGGAGTACAAGTCCCTGCTTTGTTCCTTTTTGGCTAAATATCCTTATTCTCTTAAACATCTTCCAGGAAGCTGTTACTGATTGTACTGCGTTTCAGTGGTACATGCTGATTGTAAGGGGAAAATGTGTACATTCTGTTAGAAGGCAGGTGCAAAGCAATTAAAGAAAAATCAGGACAAAGACACTCCAAGAGCTTGGCCTACCCTATTCAGACGGGAGGAGCAGGCCACATGCAACACAAGGCAGTTTCGAGCAGTGAATACCCTGTCTTCCTCTGACAAAGGGATGGTGTAAATCGAGAAGTGTGAAGGAATGCCAATTCGGAAATTTGAGCTTTACAAAAATATTTTGGTTTAAATTTAATGAAAGAGCTTTGTATTCTAAAGATTAAAGCATGAAAATAGTTATCTTTAGAGGAAGGATGTTTCTCCTATTAACGCTTTAAGTAAGAAGAGCATCTTCTCAAGTATACATACAGGTGTTCTTTCTCCCCACAATGGACCTCTTAGAGCAAGAGAAAGAATCAGCAACAATGTGAAAGAAACATGTAGGGGCAGTCTTGCTGGAGGCCAGAGTGAGTGCGCAGGGCAAACCGAAAAGGAGACGGAAAGAGACTTCAAAGAAAGTAGAAAATGCTAACATCATGGTAGTAGCACGAGAAGAAACTTCTGGGGGAAGCTGGGCTAAGAAAATGTTTGGGCTGGTTGATAGGTAATTCAGGCAAGCTACACTTGGTTTTGTACATTGTAGTCTTCTATATTTTTTATTTAGTGTCATAAAGAAAGCATTTTGATCAGGGCGAGGACAGAGAGGCCTAATTCACAGGAAGCCCTCCCCAGAGAGGAGAAAGGAGATACTCCTGAGATGACAGGAGTTCCTGCTTCCACTGAGCCCTAAGGAGCAACATAGTGTTTGGCGTGGCAACAAAAAGATGTCCTTGAGAGCTTTGTCACCTTCAGTGATGACTGTTCAGAGGCAAAGTGGAGTGAGGACGTGCTTGGATACAGAAAGCGGCAAGTGGGGAGGGTGAGTTTGATGGCGGTCGCTTGTTCGCCGTGTCCTACCTCCATCACCTGAAGGAGGCCTGCTTAACTGCAGCATCCAGGGCATGGAGACTCAGTTTCTGAAATGTCAATAAGTTCTCATATGTAGAAAGTCTACCAAATTAAAGTCATTTGACTTTGTATTTGAGCTCTGAAACTTGCAAGATAACTGATTACTTTTAGAGTACATAAACAGAATACCTGGAGATTAAAGGGCTATGTCTAAGTCCAGTGGACTCTAATTTATTTGTTGGTTTAGTGTTTTTATTTTTATTTATTTATTATTATTGTTGTTATTATTCTTATTATTATTATTTTGAGATGGAGTCTCGCTCTGTCACCCAGGCTAGAGTACAGTGGTGCCGTCTTAGCTCACTGCAACCTCTGCCTCCTGAGTTCGAGTTAATCCTCCCCCCTTGGCCTCCCAAATAGCTCAGATTAGAAGCATGCACCACCACACCCGGCTAATTTTTGTATTTTTGTTAGAGACGGGGTTTCACCATGTTGGCCAGGCTAGTCTTGAACTCTTGACCTCAAGAGATTCACCCGTCTTGGCCTCCCAGAGTGCTGGGCAGAGTTTCCTCCTGTGTACTGGCTCCCCAGAACCAGGTGTGACGGTCATTCTTACACGTCCTCCCTGGTCAGCAGGAAAGACCTTAAGAATCAGGTGCAGGACTTGCCCCTGGTCGTGTATGAGACATCACGCTTGCAGCTTGGGAGCTCTTCAAGGGCAAGGACTGTGTCTTATTCTTCACATTGTTCCTGGCATCTGTGACACTGTACTTGCTTTCACCCTCAGATTTGTGGGAACATTACTGAGCTTTCTCAACATCACACAGGCGTTCCTTAGGCAGATTTTGACTGAACACTTGCAATGTGACAAGTGCTGTTCTAGGCCCTGGGAATAAAGTGGAAATAAAAATCCTTGTTTTCGTGAAACTTTGATGTTTTGCTGGGGTAATGGAGAAGTGAACAGATAAGAGGATAATTTCAGAGCATAGTAAGTACTCTTAAAAAAAAAAAGAGAGAGAGATGTTATGGGGCAGGTGTGGTGGCTCACACCTGTGATTCCAGCGCTTTGGGAGGCCAAGGCAGGAGGATTGCTTGAGGCCAGGAGTTTGAGACCAGCCTGGGCGGCATAGCAAGACCCATTTCTACAAAAATGTTTTAAAAGTTAGCTGGGCATGGTGCTGCGTGTTTGAAGTGCTAGCTACTCAGGAGACTGAGGTGAGAGGACGGATCGCTTGAGTTTGGGGATGCAGTGAGCCAAGACCATGCCACTGCACTCCAGCCTGGCAACAGAATAAGACCTGATCTCTTAAAAAACTATCAATCAATCAATCAAAAAAACTCTTTAAAGGTGTTATGTGTTAGAGGAACAAGGGAGCTGCTTGACTTGGCTGGTGAAGCACGGCCTCTCTGAGGAGTGAATTTGCACTGAGACCTGAGTAATGAGAAGTCTCCAGCTGGGCAGGGATTTAGAGAGGGGGCTGGCCAGGCTTAGGCACCAGACAGCCCACAGACCCGAAAAGAGAGGGTCTTTGGTGTGATCCTGGAACAGAAATACCAGTAACATTGGAGCAGACACATCATTTTCCATGTAAGCACATGGCATGAGAGGTTTTGCCCTTTACGGTCAAACCAGATGTCTCTCATTGACCTTTTGTTACGTGAAAAGAATAGAATTCAAGTAAACTTAAATGGTTATCAGGTAACCATACGTGACACCATGTTTTAATGTTTAAATGGGCAGAACACTCTTTAGGCCTTTCATTCTTCTAGCCCTCTTGAGATAACATTTGTGATAAGGTGTTGAAAACAGCATAAGGTTTCCGTCAAGCCTTTTGACTAGAATGCAAACCTGTCTCCAAAGGACCTGCAGTGCAGCACTTATTTAAATGCCAAGAATCAGTAAACATTATTATAAACAAATTTTCAATAAAATCATCAAAGGTCTTTTCCCACTGAAGGTGAACTAATCGTGGCCATATTTTTAAACACTGCTGTCCAATTATTTTAAATAATGTGCAGCACTTAACTATGTTATTTGCCTAAAGGAAATAACGTTTCAGTGAAAATTATCAGCTACATTTTCTTAGGTTATCTGATTTCCTATTGTTTACCTTATGCTTATTATCTTTCAAAGTGACATATTTCATATATTTAGTCTGTATGTATATATAGCACTTGCCACTTGGCAAACTTTGTTATCTCTCTGCTGAGTATAAAGTCTTCTGAGTAAAATGAAACGAACTCAGCTCTGTGTTGTGTACAGGACTACCTTGTGAAACAGAAAGAGCTGTGTTAATTTTACTTTCAGTGGTATGAAGGATAGTATGGAAGGAGCAAGAAGCATTTATAAAAGGCCTCTTTGGCAGTGGCCTTTGATGTCTACGTCTGAACGAAATGTCCTGATGTGAAATAAAATGGCAATATTAAAACATAGCTTTTCTGTGAGGTCAGGTCCTATTACTTGGGAATGTTGAAAGAAAAAGCATAAACCAGGCAATAATAGGCTTAGAAATTCTGCAGTGTGGTCAGAATAAGATGGAGTGCAGTGGAATTAGTGTACGGTGAGTGTGCGGTACTAGATTAGATAGCAGTGTTAACCAAATCCACAGATTTTTCCTGGGGTGAAAATACCTCATTTCAGAGAAACCTTATGTTAGGCAAGTATGTTCACAGAGGTAGAGTTGGGGCGGGGGTTGTTGTTTTTTAAATTTTTTTTATTGTCTTCTTTTCCATCTGTTTCAGAGAATCCAGGTATTTTCAAGCACTCTTTAATATGAAACTGTTAAAAAGCAAAATTATACACTATGTTGGGCTGTGGGTTGCTCAAAGATAAATGGAATAATAAGCTTCCCATTCAGAAAAAAGGAATGTTGGTTGCTATTATTGTTTATTTTTATAGCTAGTCCTCACTCATATAGCTAGCCTTCTGGCTGTGTTGTTAGGCTAGACGTCTCCTGGGACAAGTGAATTATCTAAGCAGTACGGCGCTGCCTTGTGAAGGGATGACAAAATAGGATAGAGTCCCAGTTCTCTACCATATCCAACTACTGAAGGCAAGACTGCTCTTGTTGCCAGTACAATCACAATTTTTCTTTATTTTACCAAGTGGTCCAGTTCTATCAATAAATGCTGCTCAACAGGCAATTTTAAATTCTAAGCACCTGAGGAAATTTTTAGAAAAATCCCTTTATTTAAACGGTAGTGCAAAATTACTTACATATACTTAGATAACGTTTACAACTCAGGGAGAGGACAAGGGGTTAGCACCCCCTCCCACCCTCAACTCTGTTACAGGAATCCTCCATTTCTTGTCCTGGATCCTGTTTGTTTCTTTTGCCATTGGTATTTTTCTGTGCAGACCAGAAAAGAGAAGTAATTAACTGCCAATAAGAAACATACCAGCAGCCAGGCACGGTGGCTCATGCCTGTAATCCCAGCACTTTGGGAGGCCGAGGCAGGCAGATCACTTGAGGTCAGGAGTTCGAGACCAGCCTGACCAACATGGAGAAACCCTGTCTCTACTAAAAATACAAAAATTAGTTGGGTGTGGTGGTGCATGCCTGTAATCCCAGCTACTCGGGAGGCTGAGGCAGGAGAATCGTTTGAACCTGGGAAGTGGAGGTTGCAGTGAGCTAAGGTCTCGCCGTTGCACTCCAGCCTGGGCAACAAGAGCAAAATTCTGTCTCAAAAAAGAAAGAAAGAAAGAAGAAAAAAAAAAGAAAAGAAAATGTACTAGCTGAATGAGCTGGGCAGCTTAACCTCTTTGAGTTTCTGTTTCCTCATCATTGGTAAAATGGAAATAGTACTAAGAACTATCTGCTGGGGCTGCGGAGTGCATGGTCCATAATGAACCCCAATAAACATCAGCTTTGGTCAGTATGATGATGAAGGTGACTATCGTAAAGGAAATGGGATGTGTCTGGAAGTCACACATCCTGGGCCTACCTCACCACTGGCTTATTGCATGCCCCTTCCCAGTGCCCAAAGTCCCCAGTGTGCCAAAAGAAGGAGCTGGAAATCAGCTCCATCCCTCTGTGACATTTCGTGATTTGATTAATTTAATGCATCCAGCACATACAGTGGAGCTGGCCTGTCATCAATAGAGATGAAAATTGGTGGAGCACTAACTGTGTGCAGCATGGTGCTGGTGTAGGTTTGGGAATAACAAGAGATTTGAAACAAAACCCTATGTCATGCGCTGCAGGCTCCACGTTTTGTGTTGAAACGAACAGCACAGGCAGTAAGTGCTACAGAAGAGGAGGCTCTGAACAAGCCCCAAGGGCTGCCAAGCTCTGGAGGCTGTGCTTGAAGAGAAGAGAGGGGATTGCACACCAGGTCGGGGCAGAGGCCGCTGCCAGGATCTGGCACAGACCTAAGAGCAAGAAAGGATCTCTCGCAGCCCTGCACAAACGGGCAATTCGAAGTTGCTTAGCTAGCCTAAAAAACCCACATCAGTTACTGAAATGACCACCTTCCCTTGAGTGATCTGCAAGGTCTTGATCTGCTTTAGCTCTTTCATCAGAGCCAAGTATTTGGTTTCCTTTTTTCTGTGTGGGATTTTAAAATATTTTGTTGAATATGACAGCTTATATATATGAATATATATATGTGTATATATATGTATTAATATATGTATATATTAAGAGAGAGACATATTGCTTATAATATGATTACTTGGAATTATCATCTTTAGTATAAAATATCGATCAGTACTCCTCATAGCCTGGAAATGCAATGAAATGTCTGTATTTGACATGCCTGTAAATGACATTTTGAGTGTATTGCCTGTTCTCCATATGCAAGGCAGGGTCCTGTGCCTTGAGACAATTTAACAAACAAGCCATAGTTGAAACCTGGCCTCAAAGAGCTAGTGGTCTGTAAAGATAGATACTCAGGTGTACATAATGATAAAATATATAAAAGAAAGTGGGAGCAGGAAATAAGGATGTAGGTAATGCTCATGAGCCATTTATATAGTCTGTGTTTTCTTTTATTATTATGATTATCTTTTTTAGATTCTTCTCTTGTTCTGTTGTTCGTGGAGTGTGCTTTCTGCCCATGGTGGATCGCAAAGCAGTCATTTTCTCCATATGCTTTATAATTTTTTACTGTAAACTCATCTTTGGTCACATCCCAGGAGCTCTGTGCTGTCCCTGTAGAATACTTTTGCATTTGCCTCTGCTGGGCCCTAAGGGTTTCATATCAGTTTTTATTTAATATCTCAATCAAGAGTTCACAAGCATTGTAAAAATATTGCCTTGAAACCCACACATTGCAGACACTTCAGGCTCTCTTTCAAGAAGACTTTTTCTCTTTTTCTCCACCAGTGACCTGAGCACCTCCATGGCCAGATAATAGAGCCATGGGTGGAATTTTTTCTGATCATTTTCTCAGAGATTGGAGTGTTCTTTTCATCACCAGGTTTGTGCAGCAAGCAAATCCAGCTTCCCCAGTTCCTGGGCCCAGTGTGGGCATCAAAACTCCCGTCCTTTAAATGACCATTCAGCTGGAGACTTCTTTCGGCCGTTCGACTTTAGTGAGGCCCCTGCTTTAGGCTCCCAGTTTCCCCACAGGCCCTTGCTCCCAGAGGTTTTTCCTTCTTTGTTTTCCAGGTGGGCCACATAAATTTTATGATTGTACTTTCTGGAAAATGTGTATTTTATTCAGTATTTCTGTGTGCTACATTTTGGGAGGCAGAGACACTGCTTCCAACCAGTCCATCATCGTCACCGGAAGTTATAATCACTGAGATTTATATATTCTTGAATAAGGGGAAAAGAGGAACATTGACAATGTTTCTCCTACTCACATAGAATGGAATTCTTTTCAACTAAAATTTTAGAATAGATAATTTCTATTTTTATGGAAAATCTATTCTTACTAAGTATGAACCTGACTCATGGCATAAAAATAAACCTTTTCTTCTCTTCCTGTTGCACATCAGAAGCCTCGTTTCAGTAGCGAGAGCAGCCTCTGAGTTGACGTGGTGCAGGAAATTGAGTTCTGTCCGGACAGACACCTCTGTGCGGATTGCATCTGTGCCACAAACCTGGTGGGTCAGTTGGACATGCCACTTCTCAGGGCATCATCTACAAAAAGGGATCTCTTCAAACCTTGTGAAGCCAACTTTGGAAACCTTATGTAAAACAGATAGGAGTGGAGGGGATCTCCTGAATCAGAGTGAAGGTTTGCCTCTTTGCCCAGTAGCCTCTAAGTTACCACCAGCAAATCCCTTAAGGAGCCTCGAGAAGCAGAGTTTGTAAACCACTAGACTAGATCCTTCTTTCATGTCTAAAACGATGTGGTTCCGGGAGAACACAGTAGTAGGCAGCACCACTGATTGTCAGCTGCTCATCTATAGGGTAATTTCTCCTACAAACTCCTCCTGTTCCCCTTTAATAAAGTAAAAAACTCATTGAGTAAGAGGTTGACTCCTAGTCTCCTTCATATCTTTAAGTTGTAGAACTATCATTTTTTTTCTTTAATAGGGATTATCCAGGCACACTGGGACATGTGGTCATCCTATCTTTAATGATTAAGTGTGACAGCCTCGGTAGAATTTCCTGCAATTTAGAAATATTTAATACTATAATAGCATGCATCTTGTTAGCATTTGTCTATGTAATTGTCACTTTAATAACAGATATATTTAAAGATATTCCCATAGGTTGGACGTGAACAAGAAAATAAGACTTCCTTTTTTCCCCAAAGGTCTTTTGGCCATTATAAACCCTCTCACCATTACATTAAATATAGCCCAACATTGAAAAGACAACAATACTACCATAGTCTCTTTTCATGTTGAAATTTCAGCTCAAAGGAACAGAAACCAACTTTTTTGTTTGTTTGTTTTGGGACAAGGTCTCGCTTTATTGCTCAGGTTGGTCTTGTACTCCTGTGCTCAAGCAATCCTCCTGCCTCAGACTCCTGGGTAACTGGGACTACAGGCACACACTACCACATCTGACTGTAGAAACCAACATACTTAATTATAACTCAGATGTGCCAAATTTCTAAGATGTTATAATAATACATCATCATTTTATTTACTTACTTATTTATTTATTTATTTATTTATTTATTTATTTATTTATTTATTTATTTA
>NW_012118487.1:5356100-5356616 GCF_000951035.1 Colobus angolensis palliatus | reverse complement strand
TTTCACCATGTTAGCCAGGATGGTCTCGATCTCCTGACCTTGTGATCTGCCCGCCTCGGCCTCCTAAAGTGCTGGGATTACAGGCGTGAGCCACTGTGCCTGGCCTATTGCCAGCTTTTAAAAAATCAACACTAAGTATGTGGTTTAAAGCAACATTTAGAAAATGCTTTGTAATTCAAATACCAGTGAACCAGGATAAAAAGTCAAGAAGTCTTACAATGCAGTGCCCTTCCCATAGGCATACCCAACCCTAAACCATTAGGAGGGACGGACATCTTCAAGGTGATTGCCAGGTTATTTCAAGGACAGTAGTGAGGATCTGGATATTTATATTAAGTTCTCTGATTTCTTCATATTAGTATATGCTTTGTCATGTGCTGTGTTAAAGAAGCAAGGATAAAATGTTCATTATCTTTGCATTATTTTCTTCAAGAGTAGCTTCAGTGTGTGAAGAGCATGTGAATGTGACAATCGCAAGTGGCCATCATCAGTAAGTGAAAGTAAGTGTGGAGTACC
>NW_012118487.1:5349322-5355857 GCF_000951035.1 Colobus angolensis palliatus | reverse complement strand
ACTGCACTCCAGCCTGGGTGACAGAGCGAGACTCCATCTCAAAAAAAAAAAAAAAAAAAAAAATTCATAGTTAAATATCTCCTCGTACAGGCTTATATCAGTAATAAATTTTATGAACTATTATTTTAAATAAGGACTAAAATAGAATTGCTTCCACTTTAACAGTCTACTGACAGTTTCTAACAGTGAAGATACTACCTGGTATTTGGAAATACTAGAAAGCTCTGGCTTTCCTATTTTGATCCATTTGGATACTTACTGCATTTAAAAAAATTGACTTCAGCATAAATAGTAGCAATCTGCTCTTTTTTCCTTTTAAAAGTTTATGTTTAATTGTGTAATAATTATATGAATCCATTCTTATAAAATGTAAATAATATGATAAACCATATCTATTTCATAAACACTTTTCTTCATGTTAAATTGACTGAATTTAAGATGGTGGTAATAAAAACGGGAGCCTTTGTTTACCCGGATCATAGGTACCTTGCTTTTTTACAATTATTTTTCACTGTTGTGTTTCTTCTAGAGATACTGTTTAGTCGTTCTGCATGGTCCCAGGTGAGGTGACATTAAAACCAAGATGGCTGTGCTGTGTGAACATTCATCTTTTGGATGAATGGAGATGTGCTAGGCCTTTATCAGGCCATCCGACTCCTCGGGACGCTTTCTAGGATAAAGAGACATATGTAAATGTATCTGGTGGGCTCCCAAGATGGAGTGGCAGAGCTCCTCTGTAGAGTTTCCTCCTAAGTCCAGAATGATCTGCCATGAGAAGTTGCATGAGGCAATTTGAGTTCTCCAAAATTAACAAGAATGAATAAAAATAAGTGAATCCTCTGATACTGCGGTGGATGTGGTGGGGTGAAATGCTATCTGAGATTTGCCTTGAGATACTTCAGAAAGGAAAGAAAGAATTGGCAGAGGGGGCAGTCATTTTCGAATGGAGGTGATGGGTATATGGGCGTTTGTTGTTTTATTTTTCTTCTATTTTTGAAATTTTTCACAATAAAAACATACTGGAGTTATTTCTAAGCAGTTTAAGAAATATTAACCCAGGGACATAATCCAAATGCAGGTCTTTTGATGGTGTCTGTGGAGCTGTGGTCTGGGAGAGAGATGTGTGCATTACCTCAACACTACTTTGTGGTATAATTTTTCTGCCTAAAGAAAGTGTTTATTATATGGCTTTTACCTTTTAAGAACTTTAAAAATATTTTCCCTTTACAAAGTCGACGTTTGTAAGACATGAGAGAGTTTAATTAAAGTTAAAAAAGAAAAAATTGAACACTTAAGGTTAGGGTTTTATTTCAGGGTTACCAAAACCTGCCTCTCTCCTCTGACCGGCATCACTTTCAGACGAAAATGAGTGAATGAAATCGGAGCATTGCCAGACTCCCGGTTTCCTTTCTACTCCAAGATTATACGTTGCATGACTCTACATTTGCAAGATTTTCCAGATGACCCCAGAGGGGCATATTCACAGGTGTTAATCTCTTATAAAGTTATTATAATTTTGATTTTTTAAAAATGTGGGTAATATGTCAAATACCATTAATATCCAGGCAGCCCGGTATTTTAAATCTGTCTGTGGATCGTACTGGTCAGCATTACAATAAAAGGTAACGCTGTGGTGTTTTCAGCGAATTGAGGTAAAATGAAAGGGAAATGTTGAACCTGTGTTTATTACTGTGGAGGGAATCTGACACTCCATTGCACCCTGATTATGTTTTATACCCTAAGCTAAATAGACTAATGCTGTTACGAAGCTGTCAGGAGAAGCGTGTCAGACACTAGGGGTATCGTGCAATCGGACTGGTGTCGCATTGGAAAAGCCAGTAGTTGGGAAGGGAAAAAAAGTGACCTTGCACTCTCAACATTGTCTTTACACTGAGTAGAACAGATGAGATTGTGAATTATTCAGAGCGCTGAAAGCTTATAATTGTTAGCAGTGGTGGCGGCGATAGAGGAGAGAGACAGGGCTGTTGTAGTCCAAATGTCTGATTCTATTAAACATCAAAGGAATCTTTTTCTTAAAACCATGTTTGGGAATTTGGGTGGTGTGGACTCCATGAAGAATCCTTTCCTCTGTTTGATACCTTTTTGGGAATCTGGGTCAAAGAGGCACAAGTTAATATTTAGCATATATGTATATATGAAATGCAGAATAAAGGAACAAAGACACTCTAGGGAGAGGATTTGATGTTTCCACAGGTGACACAGCCATGCTGTTATCTTCCATATCAGTATTAAGGGTTGGTCTTGGGTTTCTAGTTTCCAACGCTTTGATATTGTTTCACTTCTTCCTTGTGGTTTAAATACTGCAGGCTATGGGTTAAGCATAGATGGTATTTGATTGTGAATTAGATGAAAATTCAGTATACCTAGGTTAATTCTTGTTTGTAAATATTTGGGAAGTCTGGTGAGCATGCTAGACAGAATATGGTGTAAGGAATTAACAGTCATATCACTTGGAACCGTAATGTTTTCTGCGTATGTTTCTTAGTCTTTGTTTGTTTTGCAAAGAGCCAACTGCTCCCCATTTACAGTCCGCGTGTGTTTATTTAGGCGCCACTGTGTGTCTGGTACCGACTGTGGGGCCCACAACTGAAAATACAAGACCAGGTTCTTGCTCTTAAGAAGTTGTCAGCTACCTGGGGAGACGAAACCATGTTGCGGCAACACATGAGGACAGATCTGTATGACCTACAGAATGCAAGTCCTCTAGAAGGTGCATGAGGAAGCTGCTCATTTTAAGCCAAAGTTGTTTGGAAAGGCTGCAGAAAGCATGTAGCAACAGAGCTGTTTTTGGAGGATGGGAGGAACTGGAGAATGGGAAGGTGTGGGAAGTCAAAGGCAAGTGTCAGAACCTCAGTGAAAGCGTGCAATTGTGAAGGGAACGTGTGCACGGAGCTACCGGAGAAGCACCGCCTCTGTGTCAGCCAGCATGGGTGTGTTCAGAGGTGGACCAAGGCTGGACCAAAACTACTAACCATAAAAAGAAGAAAAAGCTTTTAAACAACTTGCAGATTAAAATTGATAATTAATCATTCAAATCGATTGAAACTGATAATTAGCCACTGATTCTGTCTCTGAAGCAGATGTCTTTTGGGGGTGGGAGGCTACTTCCTAGGACTTTGCTGGGCATCCCCGCAACACAGTCTCCTGATACTGTGGCCTGAACTCGTGGCTTGAACTGTCCGCGCAGTACCGCACCACAACTCTTCTGTCTGGCAGCTGGCCTCACACCCTCTTGGGATCCCCTAAACTGCAGGGCAGCTTTCTTGCTGGGTATTGCCAAGGGTATGGGCAAGGTAGCTTGAGTCCAGCTACTTTCCATTACAGCCTGGTGATTCATGAAGACAGCTGTGCCTTTGCCACAAGGAACAGTGGCCAGGCAGGCAGCTCCCTGTTTCTGCCTTTCTCTTGAACCTGCCGTTCTACGGTTTTCTTTTCCCTTCTCAGATAAGCCCAGCATAGATCAGCAGATCAGCAGGGGCCCACCGAACCGTTCAGCCAGAGATGGGAATGCCGTTCTAACTTCTTGCCGGCATGCCTGTCTCTATCAGAGCATATCCCTTCTTTGGCTTTCCCTTGAGAGGGAGAAAGTTCTCACCACAAACTGCATCTCCACAAGGCTGACGGACCCTCCCCCCCACATCTCTTCCGTCTACCCTCCCCAGCCCTTTCTGAAGATGCAGAAGGTTGTGGGTGGCGACGGTTGGGAACAGGCCTAGCTCTTGGCAAGCCTTAGAGACTGTGTTTGCTCTCAATTGTTGACACTTCTCAGAATGTGGGGCTCTCAATCCTTCTTTGTTCTCAGCTTTGGTCCCTTGTGATAAATTCCAGGTAATACAAAAAAACCCCACTCCTTTTGCCAACTGACCACCACCCCCTCTCCCCAGGACTATTACCGAAGACCCTGAAATGGTCTCCGTACTTGCGGTCTTGCCCCCTCCTTTCTCCCTAGCGTGTGGTCCACTCTACGCTTAGCAGCCAGAGAAATCTTTCTGAAACAGACCTCACATTACATAACAGTCCAGACTGAAACTCTTCAATGACTGACCACTGCTGTTAAAATAAAATGCAGACCAGGCACGGCGGCTGACGTCTGTAATCCTAGTGTTTTGGGAGGCCAAGGGAGAAGGATTGCTGAGGCCAGGAGTTCGAGACCAGCCTGAGTAACATAGTGAGACCCAGTCTCTACAAAAAAGTTTAAAAATTAGCCGGATGCCATGGTGCGTGACTGTAGTTCCAGCTACTGAGGAGGCTGAAGTGGGAGGATCACTTGGGTTTAGGAGTTCAAGACTGCAGTGAGCCGTGACCACGCCACTGCACTCCAGCTTGGGTGACAGAGCGAGACTCCATCTCTAATAAATAAACTAAAATAAAGTAAATTCCCAAATTGCCCAGTGTGATGTGGCCCCTGCCTGGTTCTCTGTCTCCGTCACACTCCACTTTCACTCATTCCTTCAGCTTCAGCCTCACAGACTTTTTTTGATGGCTGTAATATATCAAGCTTTTGCTATTTCAGAGAATTTACATGTGCACTTCCTTCCACTTGAAATGCCCTTTCCTTAGACCTTCATGTCTGCCTCTTCCTTTCCGTTCCTAAGGAATGAATCTTTTTGTCGGTTCAAACATCACTTCCTACGAAGTGTTTTTCCTGACCAGCCTAGGACAAGTAGTTTCTCCTCTCCTCGACACTCCCTTTATTCCCTAGTATACTTTTCTTTCTTTACTTTTCATTTATTGTTTGTTTATTTATTTATTTTTATTTTTATTTATTTATTTTTTTTTGAGATGGAGTCTCGCTCTGTCACCCAGGCTGGAGTGCAGTGGTGCAATCTCGGCTCACTGCAAGCTCCGCCTCCCGGGTTCACGCCATTCTCCTGCCTCAGCCTCCTGAGTAGCTGGGACTACAGGCACCGCCGCCCATGCCCGCCTTTTTGTATTTTTAGTAGAGATGGGGTTTCACCATGTTGACCAGGGTGGTCTCGAACTTCTAACCTCGTGATCCGCCTGCCTCCACCTCCCAAAATGCTGGGATTATAGGCATGAGCCACCACACCCAGCCTTTTTTTTTTTTTTTTTTGAGACAGAGTTTTGCTCTTGTTACCCAGGCTGGAGTGCAATGGCAATCTTGGGTCACCACAACCTCTGCCTCCCAGGTTCAAGTGATTCTCCTCCCTCAGCCTCCCAAGTAGCTGGGATTATAGGCATGTACCACCACACTGGCTAATTTTGTATTTTTAGTAGAGACAGGGTTTCTCCATGTTGGTCAGGATGGTCTCGAACTCCTGACCTCAGGTGATCTGTCCGTCTTGGCCTCCCAAAATGCTGGGATTACAGGTGTGAGCCACTGCGGCTGGCCTATTTATTTATTTTTAATAGAGACAGGGTCTCGCTATGTTGCCACATTGGTCTCCAACTCCTGGATTCGAGCAATCCTCCTGCCTCAGCCTCCCAGGGTGCTGGGATTACAGAAGTGAGTGCCCAGCCCCTCCTTTTCTTTTTTATTTTCCTTGAAGCAGCCATCACTTCTGGAATTATACTCCATTATTTATCAACATGTCTACTTGTTTTCATGTAAGTTCCACAAGGACAGGAATTTTGTCTTCTCTTGTTCCTCACTCTACCCAGAATCTGAAAATGTGTCTGGCACATGGTGGGTTTTCAGTAAACAGCGGTTGAATGAGTGGATGGATGGATTTATTCAGCAGTTGGCTGCAACTGCTACGTGGCAGGCATTGTGTCAAATGATTACACAGACTAGGTACTGCCATTTCCCTGTTTTAAGTGAAGAAGTTAACTTCAGACTGGAGTGACTTCTCCAGCTGTTCAGTAGAAAAAGGAACTGAAATTAGCTGCTGTGGACTCTGACTCAAAACTGGCTGTTGCTACCATCAGCCTGGAGCGACTCATGGAGCACAGGGTGGAACACCAGGGTATACAAAGTCATTCTCTCAGGTCCACCACATCTACTCCAAAAAGAAAAAGAAAAAAAAACAAGTAGGGGGCTGGCAATTTAACTGGCCACCAATTTTAAAGATTCATGTGAGGGCCAGGTACAGTGGCTCATGCCTGTAATCCCAGCACTTTGGGAGGTTGAGGCAGGAGGATCGCTTGCATCCAGGAGATGGAGACCAGCCTGGGCAACACAGCAAGACCCTGTCTTGGCAAAATAAAAATTAGCTTGGCATGGTGGCACACACCGGTAGTCCCAGCTACTCGGGAGGCTGACGTGGAAGGATCACTTGAGCCTGGGAGGTGGAGGCTTCAGGGAGCTGTGATTGTGCCACTGTACTCCAGCCTGGGCAAGGGTAAGATGCTGTCTCTACAAAAAATTTTAAAAGATTTATATTAAAATGCATTTAGATGTTTGGTTTCGTGATGTGTGATGAAACATGTGTCCACTTTAGATAAAGGACTTGCTCTGTCTACGAGGGCCTGTTTCTGGCCCCGCTCTCTAGATGTGTCGTTACCCCCTCCACTGGGTGTGCAAGGGCCGAGGGTGGGCAGAGGGCAGGACCCT
>NW_012118487.1:5334715-5349247 GCF_000951035.1 Colobus angolensis palliatus | reverse complement strand
ACCCTGCCCTCTGCTCACCCAGGAGGCCACCAGCACTCTGCTGGGACACACGTGTACTTGTCGCAGCTGTCCTGTACACATACCCCAACGTAGCAGCCAAGTTTGATTTATGTTATCCAGTAAATCTTTAACTAAATCTTATTGAGGAAAACATTTATTGAAAAGTTAAAGTTTGAGCTTAGGAAAAATAAGATCATATACATATTTTGTTCTTTTATAAGCCAATGAGATCAATTTAGAAACCAACCCCTTCACCTGCTGAGTCTAATAAACATTAATTGAGAATCTTGTATGTGAGGCTTAGAGGTGTATGAAAATGAATCGGGCAGAACGCTGGCCTTGTAGAAGTTGAATTTCATGGGATGATTTCATGTTCCAATATCTTCAGATTAAAACCCAGACTCCTTGGTGTGTTGACCAAGTTGCTTCAGTGTCTAGTTGCCCATGGCTCCACCCTAGAGATGACACTCAGGACCCCAGAGCAATTCCACCAACCTGCCTTGCCATTCTACCCCTCCCTGTGGATGCCTCATTCCTCTGCCTGGGACCCCTCCAGCCAGGTCACTCCTGCCCATTCCCTACGGTGACATTCAAGGGTCCTCTCCTCCGAGAAGGCCTCTCTGCCATGTCCTTCCTCGCTGGGGCTAATCATTCTGTGTGTTAGCTGACCAGCCACTTGCTGTCTTCCTGTGTCGCTGTGGACTAATTGGTGGGGCAGTGTCTTATTCTATGTGTCTCCAGATGGGAGTGTGGGCCTAGCATGTGGTAAGTGTGTGGTGAGTGCTGTCGACTGAATGATGAATGAAAGAATGAACTGTGAGCTGGCACTTTACCTGCTTCCTCACCTTACTGCTTTCAGGGCAGCCCCAGAAACCTGGTTGCAGCTGCAGAAGCCTGGTTTCTGAAGCCTGAAACTGAGCAGTTGCTTGTGTTTTGCACGTTCTTGGGACGACTCTGCCACCAGTTTATCTCTAGAATGCCTGGAACCGTTGCTAGATGTAATGTGGTCATCAAACCAAACTTGGCGACTTTTAAAAATGGTTTTACGTCCCTAAAAAGCCTTTTAAATAGGAGGGTTTTTTTAAATTTGAGATGGTGTCTTGCATTGTCGCCCAGGCAGGAGTGTGGTGGCACCATCTCTGCTCGCTAAAATCTCCATATCCTGAGTTCAAGACATCCTCCTGCCTCAGTCTCCCGAGTAGCTGGGATTACAGGCGTGTGCCACCATGCCTGGCTAATGTTTGTATTTTTAGTGGAGACAGGGTTTCACCATGTTGGCCAGGCTGGTCTCGAACTCCTGACCTCAAGTGATCCTCCCGCCTCGGCCTCCTCAAGTGCTGGGATTACAGGCGTGAGCCACCATGCCCGGCCAAAGAGGAGTTTAACTGCACAGACTCTCAGACTGATCAGTAGGCAATGTGAAGCAAGTGCAGGATCCCTGTGCTGAGCCCTGTGTGCCCCGAGCTGGCTGGTCTCCGGCAGGTTTCCCACGGAGGACAGGAACCTAAGCCTGTGTGCCCGTGGCCCCATTTGTCCCTGACCCCAGGTTGTTTTACAAAGCTGCTTGAAAGAGGCTCTCCAAAGGCCACTTAGAGGCCAGGAGACAAAGCGAAAGAGCCTGGTATGTGGGGATGTGGAGTCATAGTGATAGAGCAGGACAGAGATGCAATTCCAGGAGATCATAGGAAATAAGGTGCATGCATCAGAAGAAGTGTAGATTTCCGTTGTGAGGATGCCCCACTGTGTGTCCCACGCAGCACCGGATGCCTGTACCTCGTCACATCAGTGAGTCCTCACAGCCTCCTGGGAGACTGAACAATATTACCCTCCCCATGGTTCAGCTGAGGAAGCAGCCTCAGAGAGGTTATGTGATGTGCTCCAGGTCACACAGCTAATTAACTGTCAGAGCCATGACAGAAACCAAAGCCAGCTTGACTTCAGCGTATGCACGCAGCCCTCCTCGTGGTGTCTTCTCCGGGGATGGGATGGATGCACACAGACGCAGAAGCTGAGGAGCAGAGCACGCAGGCCCGCCCAGAGGGGGCGTGTTCGCACGGGAGATTGTCTCCAGGCCCTCTCGGGTCCTGAACTCAGCGGTGTGTGTAGGGCTTGGAGGGAGGCAGGGAGACTCCAATCACATTATGTGCGTCACATTTCTGTTATTCAGCCCACAATGGTTTTCTTTGTAATCTTATTAAAACTTGGACGTCTTAGATAAGGACCCATAAAAAAGTTTTCCCCAAAACATTTTTATGCTTGTCTTTTTTCCTTTTTCAGCCCATGAAAAAGCTGTTTTTGCCATATGAGTGCCTTCTGTTGTTTATGGAACAAACTACAAGGCTAAAGAACGATTTGGCACTGCTGTATTTCTTTTAATGAGAAAAATACGATGCTATAAAGATTTATTGTAGAAAAAAAAATAGGATATTAGAAGGTGGGCATATTGATACCTGCAACTAAGCGTGGAGAAAAACAAAAACAGCCACCTCAGAGGCCCCATGATTGGGGTGACGTTGTTTCATGGTATTCCACACTTACACACATTTGGGAATATTTTCTGTGTGAAATTCACCTTAAAAAAATGAACAGTGCCTGTCTTGGTAATAGATTGCTTGTCTCACAGAGTTAGATTTTTGTCCCTTAGGATCGAGCCAAGGAGTGGAGATGTTTTCCTAAAATATTTCTTGTTCTATTTTTCCAGTGTTACAAAATGTTAGTTTCTGTGACTATTATCTATATTGTTTGAAAAGCGTTGTGTCTGCATCAGCCACCAATTCCAAAAGGTGTGTGTTTTTGTCACAGTTCCTTTGAGGTCACAGATCCGCATGGTCGTGTGGGTAAACGCTTCACACTTTGATCTTCTCTCCCTTCCCTCTCCGAAAGTGGGCGTTGAGCCCTCACTCTGTGCTAGGCTTTGGGAAAATAGTACCCAGGGCATTTGCTCTCTGCCCTTAAAGAACTTACAATGGGCTTGAAGATACAGATTAATAAACAAGGACAACTTGAGTGACACTAGTGTAAATATGCTAAGGAAGTACATTAGGCCCAGGTGGTTGCCGTCCAAAGGTTTTCCATAAGAAAGAGCATCACAGCTGAGAGCTGAAGGATGCGGAGGAGTTAACTAGGGGGAGAGGTGGACACAATCCCAAGCCTAGGGTACAACATGCTCAGAGACCCAGAGGCGGGAGCGGGCGTGGTGCCGTCTGGGACCTGGGCTTATTGTCGTGAACACACTCTATTACGAGCTGCCTTCACTGATTGCTTCCGTGTGTTGCACACTTCATTAAGTACACCACTACACTGTCTCCCTTCAGCCTGGCCACAACCCTGTGGGTTACGTCGTTTAATCCCTACTTTTTAGCTGAAGAACCGAAGCGACTAAAAGTTAAGTAGTTCTTCTAGGATGTCGTAACAAGTGGAGTCCGTAGTCAGGGCATGGAGCTAGTCTGCTGCCCATCTTACTCTGCTGCCCATGGGCATCTTTGAGGCGATTCAGCAGAGGGGATTCAAAACCAGCCTCCATCCAAACCAGACTTGCTAACAGTGGCACCAGAAAGGACAGCAGGTCCCTTATCAGAGTCCGCATGGTTTTAGAAGCTGAGTGGGTAAAATGAACCTTCCATACAGGAAAATCTGGAGACCTTATGTGGAATTCACTTACATTAAAGGGGGTGGAAGGATGCCTCTCTCTTCCTCTTTCTCTTTCTCCTGCTTTCTTCCTTTCTTGAGACATCAAAGTTGGCGAAGGCCAATGAATTTGAACTGAAGAACAATGAAGCTTTCCACCTTTCAAAGGAATCCTGATATGTTTAACCAAAGAGCGAGAATGGTGCTAATTTTCAGTGGTATTCTAGCACCCTCTGACCCTGAACAAAAACAAAAGCATAGACCACGTTTGCCTTTGACATTCGCTGTATCCTGTCTATGATTCTCCAACACCTGGTAACCCACTGCCTCCTCCGCATTCTTGAAAGGCCCCCACCCCGAATCCCTTCCAAATTTTTTCTCCCTTTGGCCCTCCTCAATCAAAACTCTCTTTCCCTGAGCCCTCAATTAATTAGATCTGATTATCTAATTAAACTAATTCGCACTGAGGTATGAATGAGGCTTAACCCTCCCAGGGGACATTTGCATTTTAAAAGAGGAGCTTGTTAACCCAAATGCCTTGACAATGACAATTAGTGGCATGTGTGGGGAGATACATTTTGGGAGGCTGGGTCTTTCCTGCGCCCCCTGCGTCCTAGGCCATCACAGGCCCGGGTAAGCTTCAGGATTTCCTCTACCAGGGAGTCAGAGGCATTGGAGTCAGCATCGCAGATCCCTACCATCTGCCTCTCTGCCTTTGACGATTGGCTGGGTTTATAAAAAATGTCATCACTTAAGAAGAGGGTTCCTACTAATACTGTGAAACTTCAGTTGTGGTTGTGAAGTGCTTTCTTTTCTTAGAATCAGCCTGTGAGATTCGTGAAGTGGAGGTCTAAGAATTCTGAGTGACAAATTTTTAAGATTTCTAGATTGGAGATCTCCAGAATGAAGATCTAGATCCTAGGTGGAAGATTCCAGGACCGCCCCAAAACAGCAACTGTGGCTCCCCGAAACAGTCAGTGTTCCCCTGGGGTTTTTTCACCCTAACTTTAAATCCCTAAACAGACTCTTTTTTTTTTTTTTTTTAATGGGAAAGAGAAGTATTTGTGTTCCAGCCTGGAATTGACATGGGGCAAAAGTTGGCCAAAGTGAGAGCGTCTGGGTGAAGTATGAAAGTCCCCATGGCCATGTCTTGCTGTGGCCCTCTCTGTGAAGAGATAGAAAGGCTGTTTTCTTCCCCAGTGCCTGTGAGCTCGAAGTGAAATAGTACATTCCAACAAGATCCAGATTAAGGAAAGGAACTGGGAATCCAGCCAGGAGTTGCTATACTACTGACCATGGCTTTGCATTTACCAAGAATGCCAAATGTTATCACTTCCCATCAATGGAAATGGATCCCATGTATAAACACCACCTAAAAATGTGTGGGGTGTTCTTTTCTTGGGATGTGACTCAGAAATCTTGAAAATAAGAATATGGACAAGCATAGTGTATATGCCCATTACCATTATCGATTGTTTTCTTAAAGCCTCTTGGTGCAATACCTATTTGTGCTATAATTTTGGGATGCTTATTCACACTTTTTGCACCTTTTCTTATTTTTTGGTGCATTTAATGTCCCTCTAAAATGTTGAGAGGTGGGTGGGGGCAGGGGCTACACTTTGACATTTTGATAAAGAATTGGAATTTTCTGCTCTATTCTGAGTGATGGATTTAGAGGATTATTTTATGTGAATGCTAAATGATTTTACATACATTCATTCCTATAATATATAATATTTAAATTAATTAAATTTCCTGGAAAGATAAAAAGTGATGTGTATTATTGGTGATATAAGACACAGTGTTGCATTTCTTCGGAATATATATGGAAACAAGTGATATATGTGTGCTTTTCTTTTTCCTTTTTTTTTTTTTTTGAGGCAGAGTCTCACTCTGTCACCCAGACTGGAGTGCAGTGATGCTATCTCAGCTCACTGCAACCTCTGCCTCCTGGGTTCAAGTGATTCTCCTGCCTCAGCCTCCCAAGTGGCTAGGATTACAGGCACCTACCACCACGCCCAGCTAATTTTTGTATTTTTATGAGCAATGGGGTTTCACCATGTTGTCCAGGCTGGTCTCAAACTCCTGACCTCAGGTGATCCTGAGGCCTCCCGAAGTGCTGGGATTACAGGTGTGAGCCATTGTGCCTGACGGTATATGTGCTTTTCTAGTCTTTATATTTTAAGATTCTAACCCTTGTAGCAAAAACAAATATTAATACTGTAAAGCTTCAGAAAGCAGAGCTGAGATGTAAGAGCAAAACAAATAATATAAGGGGAAGCAGTAAAAATTGTGATTAAACCTTTCATCTGATTATTTTTCATTTCATATGCTATTTGAGTTTTTATCTTTATGTTTTGCTTCATGGAAGAGATGAGTTTGAAATCCGGATAACGCATTCACAAGGGAAGACATAACTGCTGACCATGTATATTTGAGTTGTCAGGACCTAAAAATTAAACAAAGAGAGCTGACCAGATGGGAACAAACAAAATTGAGTTATTGTTAAGTGATATGAGTTCATACCATTATTGTTTTTTATTTTTGAGATAGAGTTTCTCTCTTGTTGCCCAGGCTGGAGTGCAGTGGTGCGATCTCGGCTCACCACAACTTCCGTCTCCCAGGTTCAAGCAGTTCTCCTGCCTCAGCCTCCCGAGTAGCTGGGATTACAGGCGTGCGCCACCACGCCTGGCTACTTTTGTATTTTTAGTGGAGACGGGGTTTCTCCACGTTGGTCAAGCTGGTCTCGAACTCCCAACCTCAGGTGATTCGTCTACCTTGGCCTCCCAAAATACTGGGATGACAGGCTATTTTTTAAGTTATTAAGAAATTACCCATAAACTATGTTATTTTACTCCAGTATACTTGTTTCACTATTAAAGACATGAAAACTCTTTTAGGATCTCTGATCAAAGTTGATTTTTCTTGATAACGGTACAAAGTAAATCATAAGGGACTTTTTTTTTTTTCAATTGTACTTGAAGGCTATGGGTTATTTTTGTGGATCTGCAAGCTAGACATCATGAAAGAAACTTCCAAACCACAGAGGTTTATAATCAGAGCAATCCTTGATCTACCAAAAAATTTACTGGATGCTAATTGGCTGTAACTAGTGGAGTTTGTTAGATGAGCTGGAGACATTAAGGTTTCTAGATTGCAATGACTTGAAATCAGGTTCAAACACTTCCTGGTTTGAAGCCATTACAGAAATGTATTTAGCGCTACTGTGTGTGCAAGAAGTCTGCATCTTTAGATTGCTGCCTTTGCGTTGATGTCTTACTTTGTCTTTACCAAAATACTTCTAAATATTATTATGGGATTACAACAAAAGAGCTCATTTTTTTTTTCTTCTTCGGGAGTTCTGGAAGCAAAGATCTGCTTTTTTAAAACACAAATTGCTTGCGCTAATTTGCCCTTAGTTTTCTGGGCAATATTTCTTCATTTGTTTCCGATTTTGATAGCATAGCCTCCTGGGAAATAAAGCACAGATTTTCATTGATTTGAAAGGGAAAGAAGATACTAGAATGAGAAGACATCGGGGCCACATATAAGGAAGGGAAGATAGAGATTATTCGCATCTTACACTGTATTTTCTAGTTAATCTCTTTAAACCTTTGTCTTCTTAGCTTTAAGATGCCAATAGTATTATTCACCTCCTTATGAGGAGCAAGTAAAATAGTTTATGGAGAACAGCAGCACCATGCCTGGCTATAGTCCTTTCTGTTCTCCCTTTCCAGGTGGAGAACTCAAATTCCCATCGTATAACTGGGGTGACAGCTGAAAGCCAAGTCATGTTTATCAGAGACTGGCTCTGATTAGTCCAGGATTCATCAAACCAGGTGACATTGTCACTCGTAGATGAAAAACAGTAGAATATTGGCAGTTTCCTATGGTTCGGCCCAATGCTGAAATAAATATTTTATACAATTATTCAAATAATATGGATAAATTATTTTTCTGAATTGTCTTGATCTTTGAAGTAGGAAAGTGCTGCTTTATGAATGGATTATTTTATTTCTGTACTTCCTTTCCTCAATACAGGATGAAAATAGTAATTCACCATCCTGTGGTTTCAGATTTCCTCTTCATTACTTCTTGGATGGAAGACTAAAAGTGTCCCTTGATCCTCAGTGTCCCAGCCCCCTAAGCTGCCTTACTTCAGACACGCCTGCATGTGACTTTCCAGGACCACGTATTAACCCTATGCTAAGAGTAGCTCCTGTAGTGTGGAAGCTCCTTCTTTTGTGTTTTTCAGGGTCTTTTAGATGGCAAGTCCAGATAGGGTAGACGGCTTCATTAGCTGTTATTTATTGTGTGATACAAGTAGGGTGTAGAACAGGCCACAGGGCAGCCAGGTGGATAGCCAGGATCCAAGCATAGCTCAGTTCCTCTGTCCCAGGCCTGGGCCTCAGTAAAGTTTGAGTGACTCGGTTCCTCTCTCTGCCTCTGTTACTCCTTCCCATTCACACTCATGAACTTTCTCAGGCCTCTCCTCTGCCCCATAGCCTGCGCTGCTCCCACACGAGGCCTGTGCTGCGGCTTCTGCCTGGGCACCTTGGTCACTCAGTGCACCTCCTCAGAGCCTGTATCCAGGGTGCGTTTCACCTTGAACCTCACCTCCTTCAGAGAGGATCATCCCCCTGCCAGCACACGTCCTCATCTCACTGTTCCACATTTTAGGAACCTGATGTCTTCATAGCACCTATCACTGTTTATAATTAATTGTTTGTATTTGATTATTTATTTTGTTGTCTGTTTCCCCCACTGAACTAAAAGCTGCATGAAACCAGCGTATCTCTGTTCCCCACCCTTCCAGCCCTAGCACCTAGCACAGTGCCAGCCATATCCTAGTCCCCGAGAAATAGTTGTTGGATAAAGAAATATAGAAATGGACAATGAGCTGGAAACGCCTCAGAAGGGCCTGTGATGCCATGGCAGACACTCCAAAGCTTCTCAGGGAGAGAAGCCATCTAGTAGATTCTCTTCTCAAATACAAAGAGTTGAACTGTTAGTCTGGATGCCCCACCTAGAGTGGGGAACATTCTGCCAATTCTTGTGTTTTCCTGTTGCACCTCTTTCCATTAAGGTGGGATGTGTATATTCACATGTTGGCTTTTACTCTGTTGTTAAAAGGAAATTGATTATAAGCAGAAAGGAAACTTTCAGTAAAACATTACATAAAAATGGACCTCAGATTAGAAGACTTAAAGATTGTTTAGGAAAGTGCAGTCTTAGAATTAACTACTAAGGTAGAAAAGCATATATGGGAATTAAGTACTTGAAAGGAAGAACTATATCAAAGTGAAGATTGGAGAAAATGACGCTCAACAATTGAAGCACATTAAATGAAGAGGTAATGGGATCGGGCATGGTGGCTTTTGCCTGTAATCCCAGCACTTTGAGAAGCCAAGGTGGGTGGATCACCTGAGGTCAGGAGTTTGAGACCAGCCTGGACAACATGATGAAACCCCATCTCTACCAAAAATATAAAAATTAGCTGGGCGTGATGGTGCCCGTCTGTAATCCCAGCTACTTGGGAGGCTGAGGTGGGAGGATGGCTTGAACCTCGCTTGAACCTAGGAGGCAGAGGTTGCAGTGAGCCGAGATCATACCACTGCATTCCAGGCTTGGGTAACAGAGTGAGACTCCTTCTCAAAAAAAAAAAAAAGAGGTAATGAGGTAATGGACTGGCCACTGCAGAATAAGCTTTTGGAGAGTAAGAAATGAAGCTTCTCAATCACTCAGAAGTAGGAGAGGTGTGAAACCACTGGCTGGGGCTCAGGACTGAAAGAATAATGGGACATTAAAAACACCAGATTATCTAATAATCTGTAACAAATTCTCAATTGCACTAGTTTCTCCTAGTATTATTAATATCCACTTTGTTGAAAAATGAGAAACAGATTCAAGCAGGGGCATACGTACATCTCTTTGTAAAACTAGATTTATAATTCAAAAAGTCTTTCTGATTGGCCACTCTCTGAAATGCTAAAGTAAGACTTCACAAACTCTTACAATTTCATTGAATCAATATGGAGCAAGTGGGGGAAGGAAAAGGAAGCCTATGCTCCTCTAATGGAAGAATATAGATTCGGAAATTATTTCATAGAACCAGATAAGGAAACAATAAAAATGTTTTTAAAGGGAAAACAGAAGGTGCCACAGAATACTGCTTATCTTGCTCATGTTACACAGGAAGGTTGACATTTTACTGTGCATCAAGGTCACAGAAATTAGGAACAAACACTGTCTTTGAGAAATCTCTAAATTACAGATCTTAGAGTTAGCCGGCACCTCGGGATAATCTGGACCAACCCTTTACTTCCAGAAAGGCAAGGTGTTATTATCCCCCGTTGTAGAGATGGGACAAGTAAGTTAAATTACCTGCTGAGGTCACGTGATTGAAAAGTGACTGATGGCTGAGGATGCCAAAGACAGGGGAGGCAAGGAAGGGTTAGGAAGAGCCAGGCCCCAGTGTGCTATTAGGGTGTGCCTTCCATTACAGCACAAGCAGGGTGGTTATTTCCCATTTGGATATCAACAGAAGAAAAGACCTGCTGTATTCAAGTAGTTTTTTTTTTTTTTTCCTTTTGAGATGGAGTCCCACCCTGTTGCCCAGGCTGGAGTGCAGTGGCACAATCTTGGCTTAATGCAGCCTCCGCCTCCCGGGTTCAAGCAATTCTCGTGCCTCAGCCTCCCGAGTAGCTGGGATTACAGGTGCCCACAACCACACCTGGCTAATTTCTGTATTTTTAGTAGAGATGAGGTTTCACCATGTTGGCCAGGCTGGTCTTGAACTCCTGAACTCAAGTGCACCCGCCTCTGCCTCCCAAAGTGCTGGGATTATAGGCGTGAGCCACTGCACCCAGCTCAAGTAGATCATTATTTATGAGAATCATTTTCTTCATGAAAGAAGCAAGGGAAGAAGAAAAGAAGGAAAGGAAACAGGAAGAGAGGAAGGAAGGGAAGGAGGGAGGGAGGGAGGGAACCTCTACTGAACGTGACAATTGGCCTCTCAGTCCATACAGTTGAAAAGGGGATAGAAATTACCTTGACTTGTTCTTTTCTATATGTTGAATTATGGGATCCGATGTCCCACATTTTCACATTAAGATGTTGGGTACATGTTACCAGGTCACAGGTCTGACTGTTGAGTTAAACTCCTGGAGGATTTTGTCACTGACTCTAGTGGACACCTAGTGATGGCTTGTGCCTACCTTTGGCCTTAGGGATGGGAGGTAGGGATCCACTCCAGTGAAGCAGAGATCAGTGTTCTGCGGTCTTACACTTGCTGTTATTAATTTTACAGTCTTTAATTGAAGTGCTCTGTGTCTCCACACCAAACGAGACTTGGTATTTTACCTTCTCAGCTGTAGAATTCTCTAGCTCGTTTGGCATGTTTGCTGTCCATAGCTTCCAGAGCTTCCGTTCTGCAGGCATGGTGGTTGGAAGTCCAAGGCTTCTCCGCAATCCACAGGCTCTCCCTAGACTTCCACAAAAACAGTGAGATTTTGAAAAAGGGTGGAAACATGATGATGGACTTTCCATTTTATACACAATTCTATTTAATGATGAATTACAAAATAATTGACTTCATTTTGTGCTGAAATGACCTTTGACCTCTCTTAGCCTGGCATTTCCAACCTATGATTTATTTTTTAAAAAGTGTTTTATTTATTCATCAGTTTTCTGTCGCTTTTTAATTTTAAAGCTCTCCTTTATGAAGAAAAATAAAATATACATTTGAAAGAAAAATGAAGAGGGCTGCATCTTGTGTGTATTAAGCCTCAGTAGCAAGGATGATTAAAAAGGTATATACATGTTTCCTTTCACCGTTTCCTATATTTCCTTTGACTTTCATAAAAACTCTTTACTTTGGCAGGACCTTTGCAGTCACATAGAGTCAAACATATGCCAACCAAAGCTTACACTGTTCCATCACCCCTCTACGTGCCTCTGAAATTTTTTCCTTCCTTTACTTAAAAATGCAACTAAACTTTAAATTTGTCTGAGCTTGCCTGTATGAAACCGTTTTTCTTTTAAAATCATATTGATAAAAATCATATATTTTCCCCATATTATTAGCTTTTATTCCATCCACTTCCTCCCCCCATTCAGCACAAGCTACAGTTTTGACAGGTAGCGTGATGAGATTTAGAAGAGAGGCTGAAGTTAATTGAGGTTAGCAAGAAAAATATTACTGTCAATTTCAGATTTTTTTCTTTAATTATTTTAAACTCATGAATAATCAATTAAATGAAAAAGAAATGCACATTTAAGCGCATCTTGAAAATTCCCACTCCTAGGTGCATCAGAGGAGAGAAGCCTCTTGTGACACCATCTACAATAGAACATACCACTGGCTTTTTGCGGATGACACAGTTTTCGTTTTTTGTTTTTTAATGATGCTTCTTTTGAAGTGACAGAATGAATACACTGGGAAGAGGAAGTTGAGCATATTCAGCCATAAAAGGCAATTTGCCTTTTCAGTGATAACCTGGCTGCACTATAGCACTGGGAATAAGTGTGGCACACAACTGTAAAGACAGGGAATCCGGGGGCCTATACTGAGGAGGATAAACAGTCAGCGATCCAGTTCTGCAAAAGGGCAAGCTTCAGTCACTGTGCTTTCTCGGGACACACTCACGTGCCTTCTGGGTTTCCATATAATGGGAAAAATAGTCTGGCCTAAAAGGACTCACTTGACTGATTTAATTTTCTTTTAAAGACTGGTAAGCTGTTTTATCAACCCTGCTAGCCAATTAGAGTGTCTGGATTAACTGTTTTTACTGGAAAAAAAAATGATTATTTTTCCAAAAACTTTTAAAAGAAGAAAATCCATCCAGAAAACAAACAGGAAGCTTTCTTTGAATTTGCCCACAGATGGTCTCCCTTGGCCTTTTCCCATTGTCATGTCCCACCCCACCTGTTCTCATGTGTGTGATGTAAGTACTCTTTCCTCCATCAAGGAAGGCTAGCATTTCATTTTATGTAGATGCCTATGGAAGGTGAAAGTCATGTTAAAGATGCTTCTGCGACCTGGACAGAAAGCTGGGGTTCCCTGTGGCTGATTCTTTTTGGTTCACTCTTTCAGTCATGTATTTATTTAGCAAACTTTTATGAAGCATCCACCAGGGTTCAACAGACAGGTCTACTTTGCTGAGAGTCTGTGTTTTAACCGGTTTAAAAGTAAGACATGTAGCATAGGATATTTGGTCATCTCTTCCTCTAACAAAATTAAATGTCTTTTTTTTTAAAGTTGAATAGAAACATCATTCATAACGGTCGGCCCAAAATAATGATAACAGAAGATATAAAACTTGAAGCCAAGAAACTGCTTCAGAAAACAATATTTAAGGAGGGTGTGATAAATTTCTATTTTATCTAATTCTAAAATGGAAGGATAGTGAGGGCTTTCTTAACATTCAGAATGAGAGCTGTTCATCTGACAGTCATTTTTCCTTTAGAGTGCTGGCTTTGGAGGCATTCTTTCTCATTTCCATGTGAGAAGACAGACTTCTGTCATTAAGAACTGAGCTTCCAGGTATGAAGTCCTGAAATATCCATGTATTGAGAGTCATCACTTTGACTAATGGAAGATCCTGACCACATATCATCTTAAGCACCTCTTCACACTGTGTCATTTTTCCAGCTCAGTTGATTTTTGATACATCTCACTTTATCAGTCATCGAAGTGGAAATTTCATCACTTTTATCTGCTTTCTGAGTTTTTCTTAGTGTTTGTTTGTAATAGGTTTTATGGGTGATTAGTTATGGGAATTGCGGCATTCTTGGTGATGGGAACCTATCTTAATTTTACTCATGAAACCTGTTTCTCTCATCAAGTATGTCATAAACCCCAGGGAGAATTTGTTTTGCATTTAAACATACCTTGTTGAAATTAGGATAGATGCTTTTTAGCACCACTTAGTATAGAAATTAATAGCTGAAATTATCTGCATTTGCTCTAATGTTCGAGCATTGGCCTTCTCAACTGTGTGATTTCACACGTTGGTTACTGTGCTGGGATGTGCCACTGATTGCTCCACTGTGCACTTGCAGATATCAGAATTTTACCAAAGCCCCACTGAACGATATTATGACATAAGAGTCATATTTCTGTTGTGTTGGCGGATGATCATGTTTGCTTTAAAAGCTTTCACGGTAAAGCATAAGAATTGACATGGCCCCTCATTTCGTTGTATCCAGTGTAACTGTATATACCTGCCCTGAGAGTCAACACACCATCAATGTCCAGTGTATAAATCTTACATCATACACATCTGGTTTTGAGCCCTAGCTGTCTACTTAACAGGTGTATGACCTTGGTGAGGGGGGTGACTTAATTTCTCTTGAGTCTAGATTTCCTTATGTGTAAACACAAGTTATTAAAAGAACCAATCTTTTAAGTTTGTTGTAGAATTTCAATGAGATAAGGCATGTAACGTGAACATTTAATGTGGTACTCAATACACTTTAGCTATGGACGTTCAACTTTTTAAAGTCTGTATTTGACAACTTTCTAGGCACCACACGGACGTAGGATCCTCGCATTAATTGTATGTGTTAATTTTAATGGTTTAATTTTTAATTCAGAGCTTTCTTCTTTTGTTTTTCTATTGCGTGGTTATAATTAGAATATCCTGCTCAACGATTATGTTTTCAAGATAGAAATTTTACTGTAATAAAGGTCATGGAGACATAGAAATGTGATAGCCTGATTTTGTTAGAGTAAGATTTTTGCTGGATCATCACATTTCCAGTATTTGAGAGGAAAACTTAAAATAGACTATGAAGACTATAGGGTATTGGCAAGTAAAAAAAAAAAAAAAGCAAAAGAAAATTGAACTAAATCTAGTAGTAGAATGTAGTAAAGGTCATGGAGACATAGAAATGTGATAGCCT
>NW_012118487.1:5327760-5332839 GCF_000951035.1 Colobus angolensis palliatus | reverse complement strand
GTATTAAATGATTGGACTGCGTCCTGTGTATGTGGCTTTGCAGCAATACCCAATGCCAGTGTGATGCGTGGTGCTTACTTCACAGAAGCCCCTTTTGTGTAGGGCCTCGGAGGAAGTCGTTACTATCCTGGATGTTCCTACGCAGTTTAGTAATGGTGGAAGGGAAAGGATTTCTTACACCATTGTTATTAACACCCTAAATCCTGCAGATCTGACCAAAGGGAGTATGTCCCTAGCCATTTGGGAAGTGTGCAAGGCAGAAGCACCGTCCATATGGGAGGAGCTGGAGGTGCCTGGCCCTGGCTGGTCAGGGGGTGGGTCTGGCTGATCTTTTCCCGTTCAGCACCAGGAAGTTACATAAACCTGTATACTTCATGCACCCAAGGAGAAGAAAGAGGGCCTCCTCTTCTGCCCCTTGATATGACAGTAAGCCATACTTACATTTGAAAGATAGTTTCTTTCTTTTTTTCCTTTTTTTTTGAGACAGAGTCTTTCTCTGTCACCCAGGCTGGAGTGCAGTGGCACCCTCATAGCCTGCAACCTTGACCTCCTGGGCTCAGGTGATCCTCCCAACTCAGCCTCCCAAAGTGCTAGAATTACAGGCCTGAGCCACCACATCCAGCCTGAGAGATATCTTCTGAATCAGGTTTGTACAGCCAAGTTACTATGAAAGCATACGTGAAAATGTTTATAAATTATAATACATTTTATAAGTATGTTATTATCATAAGTAGATAGGTGTTTACTACTTCAATCTTTGAGTTACCTGGATGCATTTCTTAAGGAGAGTTTCAAACCAAATGTTTTAATAGGAAATTACGTTATAATAATTTGAACGTTTGCCATTTATGGCTTATTATTATTACTGGAACATTATTTTGATACTCCTGGTGCTCTGAACCCCATCTGAGCAGAAACCTGCAGTATCTGAGGACTCTTGCCAATAACGTAATGGTAGATTGTGTCAAGAATATGCTCTTCATCTGCCTAGGGTTTCATGATTTTCAAGCTGTACGTCCTAGAAAGGTTCTGTAGATAAAGTATGAGAGGAAAAAGGCATTATGTACATTAGTTGAAATTGGCATCATGTTGCCAAACTGTAATAAGCCTTAGGGGAGCTCAGTGTTGAAACTACTCAATTGAATGCTGCAATTTCCCATAACAATTTAAAAGGCCTGCAGGCATGCTAAAGTCATAGCTGGATCTTTCAGTTAACACTCTGTAACATGACCCCAAAGTCTCATTTACATCACAGCAATTAAAATAGATTCCACATTACCCGTTTACTACTACATACTGTAGAAATAATCCAATGAAATGTGGCTATTTTCCAAAAATAATATGGAAATCTTGATACGATACATATTCACAATCTCTTCTTTCCAAAGTGGTATCACCATTACACACTTGTACATACAGGATAATGATAATTGTGAAGGGGGAGGAGAGTGGGACAGATGAAGAGGAATGCAGCCTGAGCTGATGAAAACTAGCAATCATTACTAGTTGGTGACCCATACGAAATTAGTTTTGTGGTCTCAGTCCGGTTCATGGGTGACAGGTGTCCATTATGCAAAATAATCATTGTAATCTGTGCTGATTGGCCCCCTACTGGTAGTTAGAAAGTAAAGAGACCAAAAATGATATGAGCCCTAAGACAGTACACCTCCTGGTTGCAGAAGGGCTGCCTCTAGACTAGAACAAAATGCCAACACCCAGTTGGGAAAATGATGGAAATGTAGAGTAGCACTCACCTGAGGAAGGTATTTTCGTGAATTTAGAGTCCTTTCCTTAATGCTCCATCCAAATTAAATTTAAAATCCTCCTGACATATGGATTATAGCTGTAACTATTAATTGATATCATAACTATTTTGTAATGAGATGAACAGCAAATTAAATTACAGCAGAGCCACGATGGGCAAAATTAGATCATATTTTCTCAACAGTGACTATTGCATTTTAGTAATGCCTCTCTTTGAGGAAACGTAGACCAAATTGACTTACTCCAAATTGTTGTTGTGGTTTAATATTTATTGAGTAGCCACAATTTACTAGCTTACCTTGAAAGTGTGGTTTTTTAACAATTGTCTAGAATACATCACCAAGGTATGAAATACAGTGGCAAAAGTCCAGCCTCGCCACTTGGCAGGCAGTCAATGGGAAACCAAGGAAACTGCCTTGCTCTCTGTGCCTGCTGGAACATTCTTGCCTGCACTCCCCTTTTGTGGTCAGAAAGAGCATTGGAAGAATCCTACTTCAGCAGACATCTGAGAAGGCAACATTTTTATCTACTGACTAGGTCCATTTTAATGATCTGCCGTGGTTTATAACTACCACTCGTAACAGCATGGAAAAAAATTAATTAGGCCACTTACTCAAGAGCCTTTGTGTCCATTGTTGGGAGGTGCCTCCTTTGGGCAGACACAGCCACCTCCTAGGGGTGCCGATCTGGGCAACCAGAAAGCACAGGCTGGATTGAGCCCCCAGCCCCCTCAGCAGGTGACCCGATGCCTGGGTTGGGCCTTGTCTACCTGACCCATGAAAACTTTTTAAACTGATAAATTATGCACATAGTTGGGATTTTAAAAATGAGACAGGGTCTCACTCTGTCACCCGGGCTGGAGTGCAGTGGTGCAATCATAGCTCACTGCAGCCTTGAACTCCTGGGCTCAAGTGATCCTCCCACCCCAGCCTTCTGAGTAGCTAGGCCTACAGGTGGTATGTGCCACCATGACTGGCTAATTAAAAAACAAAAACAAACAAACAAACAAAAAACTTGTTTTGTAGAGATGGGATCTCACTATATTGCCCAGGCTGGTGTTGAACTCCTGGCCTCAAGTGATCCTCCTGCATCAGCCTCCTAATGTGCTGGGATTGCAGGTGTGAGCTACTGTGCCCAACCTATGCATGTATTTGTCTTTATGATATAAATCATCTAGGAAATCCAGAACAACAAAGCTATAGGGTACGTGTTTTCTATTTTTACTTGACTGTTTGGCAACATTTATGCAAAGTCATAAAATTTGATTGTATTGTGCATATGCACTTTAAGGTGTGTGACTGAACTTGAGAAGTCCACACAGTATATTTCTGTGTGAGCCTATACCTACTCAAGCATAGTTATATTCCCCAATACTGTTGCATTAAAATATGTTTAAAAACAAACAATAAACACCAACGAAGAAAAATATTTTGGAGAATGGAATCCTCCGAGTCAGCACACACACTGCTAGCCAGGCTCGCTGTTTCCCATACACAACGATACTGAGTCCAGAACCGACCTAGCCCCTGCTGTCTCCATAGCAAGCCCAGAGACTTTTCTCAGTTCTTGGGATGAATCAGACGCTCAGACTGAACCCAAAGGGTTTTGGGGACCCTGAGTCTGCTCTGGAACTGATCTGTCCCCTAGAGCTTACCTTCCTCAAGGAGGAAGTGGGGTTTGGGAATTCGTCTGTCCACTGACAGATGCCATGTTGACGGAGACACCTGCATTCGCATCGCTGAGTGCGAATTTCCCACTTTCCAGGGATCTGTGAGGAAGGTGCCATTTGGCTGGTTTGCTGCTTTTCAGACTAAGATGAGAACTGTCTGGTGGGCAGTAGACCGTGTATAAGTTTATTATATTAATTTTGCCTGTGGGTAACAGAGGCATGGATAACTGCAGTTATCCCTTATTCTCCAAATACTTGGGGGTAGTTACCAGGTCTCCACCTAGTTGTTACTAAAATAAGCCTAGCAGTGCTCTTCAGTCTGGAGACTCCTAATCGGTTTTATTGCTCCTCTTGAAAGTCCAGCCAGCATCTGCCTACTGCTTTCTACCACCAAGACGTAACTATTTGGATAACATTAGACGTGAAATCATTTTGAAATTATTGGTGTGGGAACTATTTTTTTCTCATTTCATGACATAGTCCTTCTGAATAAACTCATAAAAATTCAAAACTCAAATTCTATTCACACATTTTAGCGAAATAGCAATTTCGTAACAGAGGTATAATCCCTTGCTCTCAACCTTATAGACTGGGCCTTGGTGTATTTTTCCCAAACCAGCTCCCCCAGATTACTGAGGTTTAAGCCTAATGACAGCAGACATTATTCTCAGACACCGGACAATGTTCTCCATGTCATTCTAGTAGTCACCCTTTATCAAGTACTCATTATGTTATGTGCCAATAACTGTGCTAAATGCCTTAAAAAACTTTATCTCATTTAAACTTCATAATATCTCTATTAGAAACGTATTGTCATATGCCTTTTGGATAATTAAAGGTAGTAAACTAAGCCTCGGAGAGCTTAAAGTAACCTGTCCAAGGCCATCTGTCACATCAATTGTTAATAGTGGAGCTAGACTTTAGACATAGTTTTGTCTGATTAAAAAGCCTGTTCTGTATCTCCTTCTCAGTTGCATTGATACAGATTTTTTTGGCTGAAATATCCAGGGTAAGAACTTGTTATTTCAGAAGCATATTTTTTTTTTTTAATTCTTATATATTTTTTTAAATTGAGATGGGATTTCACTATGTTGCCTACGCTGGTCTCGAACTCCTGGGCTCAAGTGATCCTCCTGCCTCAGCCTCCCAAGTAGCTTGGATTACAGGTGTGCGCCACCATGCCCAGCTCTCAGAATCATTTCTTTCTGTCAGTCACTGAGTTCTGTTTCTTCTACTTAGACCTCAGTGACCAGGAGGCAGGCTTTCTCCAAATGATGGCAAAAATGTGAACGAGCTGCAAGTTTACATCTTCCCCTTAGCAACTCTAATGAAAAGAGTAGGCTCATTTGCAGTAGTTTTACCGGATGTCCCAGGACTGAACTCATTGGTCACATGTTCATTCTTAACCAATCACTGAGATTCTGCAGGCTGTTCCTGGACCCTAGGACTGGAGTCTGCTCCACCCGAACCCCTTTGTCTCCATGTGAGGAAAGGGTGTTTTTTTTTTTTCAGGGAAATACATGAAACAGCAGGGTTTTTTGTTTTTTGGGTTTTTTTTGAGACAGAGTCTCACTCTGTTGGCCAGGCTGCAGTGCAGTGGCACAATCTTGGCTCACTGCAACCTCCGTCTCCTGGGTTCAAGCGAT
>NW_012118487.1:5325181-5327050 GCF_000951035.1 Colobus angolensis palliatus | reverse complement strand
TCTTAGATTTTACACCTTTCTTACTCCTGAGTTGAATTTCACTTGGTTTTTATTTTTGCATCCCCAAAGCTGTGATCTCTGCAAATGTGATTATCATGGCATTTTCAATATGACAACCTTCATTGCCTTCGTTAATACTGGATCTGTTGACATCCTGACACAGTTTGTTAAAATCAGTGCAGTCATCTCTCTCTCTCTTTTTTTCTTTTTTTTAAATTTTTCTTTCTTAAATCTCCTCTTTGTTCTAAGGTTTGGAAGTATAGTCCAGTGGTTAAGAGGACAGATTTGGGATGAAACTGAAATGTGTTCAAATTCTGCCCAGGTAATTTCTGACTCTGTGACCTTGGATGGGGCAGTGAACGTCTCTGGTCCTCAGTTCTCTCGTGCAGAAATGGAGTTTATAATTCTTACTTAGCAAGGTTGTTGTGAGGATTAAGTGAGGTCATATATGTAAAGCACCTGGCATATTTTAAGCACTCCATAAATGATCAAGATTGAAATTAATAATTCATCAAGGAGCTTTTATGTTCACTCTGAAAGAGAGGAATATGCCCAGCACTTAGGGAAATCGTATGAGCTCTTCATGGAAGAAGCTCCCCCAGGGGCATGCAGACTTCCCAACTATCACTGGGCCAGGGACACCCATCTTTAAGGCACTTTTAAAATATGGAAAGCTGTAGTTGTCTGTAAGTCGTCTAGAAAACTTGCTTTTCTCTCATTACAACTAAAGGTTTGAATTTGGACTTGATGCTACACAAGTCTTACCATTTGGCAACTTTTCCAAGAAATAAATGGAAGAGCACCAGATGGGGGTGTGAACCCAGCCTAGCCACACTACTAGTTAGTTGCATGACTTGAACATTTTTATTAGTTCTCATAGTTCCTTATTTGTAAAACTGGTAATAACACAAACTTGCTGTGTTGCTGTTAGGATTAGAAATGCAATGTGTAAAATACTGAGCATGAAAAAGCGTTTAATAAATTGAGGTTATTGGTTTGGTGTGGTGGCTCACGCCTATAGTCCCCAGCGCTTTGGGAGGCCAAGGCCTGAGAGTTGCTTGAGCCTGGAAGTTCAAGGCTGCAGTGAGCTGTGATCGTACCATCATACTCCAGTCTGGGCAACAGAGCTAGACCCTGTCTCAAAAACTAAAGAAATAAAATAGAATAAACAGAGATTATTATTATTACTGTGTGTTTGATTGTGCCTGGCATGTCCACTGATGTGGTCATGTTCAGCTGAAGATGGAATGACCTAGATCAATCATAATAAGACATCTAGAGTGATATCAAAGTGTCTATTTGGTTGTTTTTTTACCTAGTGTGTTTGAGGCCATTCGGGTACCACAGTATTGTCTGCATGACATAAAATTGTGTTTCTTACTTTTCCCTCTGAACCAGATACTATTACTGGCAAAATTTTCAAAGGCCTGGCTCATGCTGAAGCACAGCTGAAAAAAGTAGTGGCCTGTATATTCAGGGTGTCTGATTTAAGCCATCATAGAAATGTGTAAATAGGTATGATAGATATTGGTGGATCCAGGCAGGCAGACAAATTGAGAGGTATTATTTACACTTTACCCTAAAGGTCTGCAAGCTTGGAAAGCTGCATTTGGCTCAGCTGTATTGGATCCTTGAGTGCATTTTCCCATCTATTCTAAGTACAGAAATTATGACCCCTTCCCTATAGTTATTCCTCTGTTTGCAACCACAAACTAAAAAACTGGATTAATATATATTACTAGTGTCTATTAAATTTTCTTTCCATAATTTTTATCAGAAAAAACAGAATCACTTTTATTTTCAAACCATGCAAGTGAATTGTTTTGTTTTTAAATCATAGAATATATTCTCAATTTACTGAGTAAATTA
>NW_012118487.1:5267432-5323166 GCF_000951035.1 Colobus angolensis palliatus | reverse complement strand
TGTTATAAATGCTACCGTACACTGCTATGATGATTGCTTAGTTGTCTACCTTTTAAAGAGATTTAAATAGTAAGAAAAATATCTTACATACTTAACCACATACTTACCATTTTCAAGTGCTGTTTATTCCTTTGTGTAGGTACATATTTCTTTGTGATTTTGTTTTTATTTTGCCTGAAGGGCTTCCTTTACATTTTTTGTAATGAGAGTCTGCTGATGATCAGCTTCTGTATGTCCAAAAAGGTACTTATTTCGCATTCATTTTTGAGAGATATTTTCATGGGATATAAAATTCTAGGGTGAGTATTTTTTTTTCTTTCAGTACTTTAAAGAGGTTTTTCTACTGTCATTTTGCTTACATTATTTCCTTTGAGAAGCTCTGTATGTGATATGCCTTTTTCCTGTGTCTGCCTTTAAGATTTTCTCTGTATCACTGGTTTTGAACAATTAAACATAACGAAATGCCCTGGTGTAGTTTTGTTCACATTTCTTGTGTTGGGGGCCTGTTGAGCTACTGGCATCTGTAAGTTTATAATATTCATCAATTTTGAAACATCTTCAGTTATTATTTCTTCACATTTTTTTCTGTTCACTTTTGTCTGTCTTCTTCTTCTGGGATTCCGACCACATGTATATTAGTCTCTTAAAGTAGTTCTGTATCTTTCTGGTGTTTTATTTATTTATCCACTTATTCTTTTTCTGTGCTTTATTTTGTGTAGTTTCTAGTACCATTTTGAGTTCTCTACTCTTCTGCAGTGTCTAATTTCCATTAATCCTATTCAGTATATTTTTTTATCTCAGACATTGAAGTTTTTCTCTTGAAGTTTGACTTTAGTCTTCTTTTTATATATACCATGTCTCTAATTTTTTGCTTGTATGGAATACAGTTATAATAACTATTTTCATGTCCTTCTCTCTGAATTCTTACACCAATATCACTTCTGGGTAGTTTCAATTGATTGATGATTGATTTTTCTGTTCATTATTTTCCTTCTTCTTTGCATGCCTGGTAATTTTTGATTGGATGTCAACCATGGTGGATTTTATCTTGTTGAATGATGGATATTTTTATATTTCTGTAATATTCTTAAGCTTTGCTATTGTGCAGTTAAGCTGCTTGGAAACAGTTAGATCTTTCCTGGTCTTGCTTTTAAGTTTTGCTAGGTAGAACCAGAACTGTGTTTAGTTTACTGCTAATTATTCCCCACAACTTAGGCAAGACCTTTCTGAATACTTTGCCCAATTAAGTACGATTTTTTTTCCCCCAATCTGGCTGCTGGAAACAGACACTATTCTTGGCCTTTTGTGAGCCCTGTATACTTACTTTACCTATAATTCAGTGGTCCTTTAGAGGGAAAATTTTGCCCCCAGGGACATTTGGTAATATCTAGAAATATTTTTGATTGTCATGACTGGGGGTGCGACTGGCATCCAGTGGGTAGAGGCTAGGAATACTGCCCAACATCCTACTACAAAATGCCCCCACTCTCACAAAAAAGGAATTTTTCTTTCAAGAAGGTGAGTAGTGCTGAGGTTGAGATACCCTGATATAGTCCTTTCATATCATTCGTTCTCTGCCCCCCAGTGGTCTCCTCACACACCTGTGTTGATCAGTACTCTGTGGAACAACCCAGAGGAACCCTTTGCAGATCTTCAGGATTCTTTCTCCAATGGCTCTCTTTTCTCCAGCAACTTGTCCTGCAAATTATTACCACCTGTTCTACAGGGCTCAGCTTCACCTCTAATTGAGAGAGTCTTTTGGACTCTTCCTAGGCCCCTCTTTCTGTGCTACAGTCTGTAAATTTTCAAGGCAGTAAGCAAGTGTGATCCACAGCACAGCTTCATTGTTTCTCATCTCTCAGGATTCACTGTCCTTCACTGACTGATGTCAATGGCTTGAAAACTGTGGTTTTGGCCGGGCACGGTGGCTCACGCCTGTAATCCCAGCACTTTGGGAGGCCGAGGAGGGTGGATCACGAGGTCAGGAGATCGAGACCATCCTGGCTAACACGGTGAAACTCCATCTCTACTAAAAATACAAAAAATTAGCCAGCTGTGGTGGCGGGCACCTGTAGTCCTAGCTACTCAGGAGGCTGAGGCAGGAGAATGGCGTGAACCCCGGAGTTGGAGCTTGCAGTGAGCCGAGATTGCGCCACTGCACTCCAGCCTGGGTGACAGAGTGAGACTCTGTCTCAAAAAAAAAGAAGAAAGAAAACTGTGGTTTCAGATATTTTGTCTTTTTGTTGTTATTGTTTTAGATAGCAGGATAATCCAGTTCTTATTACTGCAATCTTGGCTGGAAGCAAAAGGTGGCTTCTTATTTATTATTGCTATCAAAAGTTATCTTTATTTACTGTCATGTGTAAAGGAAACAACCTGCCCAATTTTAACCTCCTCAATCACTATTCATTATATTTGTTTTTCTCTGTCTCTGAATCTTCCCAACAAGTCTCACATTTTATATTCATAGTAGGTTCCCTTTTTCCTGTATTTCCTTTCACAGTCTTTGTGGGGTGTTTTTTGAGACAGGGTCTTACTCTGTCTCCTAGGCTGGAGTGCAGTGGCGCTGTCATGGCTCACTGCAGCCTCCACATCCTAGGCTCAATAGATCCTCCCATCTCAGCCACCCAAGTAGCTGGGGCTACAGGCATGTGCCACTGTGCCTGTTTTTTGTTTTGTTTTTGTTTGGTTTGATTTTTGTAGAGACAGGGTTTCATCAGGTTGGTCCCAAACTCCTGGGCTCAAGCAATCTTCCTGCTTTGGCCTCCTAAAGTGCTAGAATTACAGGTGTGATCCACCATGCCTGGCCTTGTGTTTTAACTTTTTACCACTAACATGATAGTTAGAGTCTCTTGTGTTCTACTATTTGAAACTATAAGCTCAAATTCTAGTTATGCTTGAATTTAGCACTACCAAAAAAACTGTAATATGATTTTATTTTTGTATTTAATTATTTCAATTCTTTGATTTATAAATTTGCCTCAGGAAACATAATTTTCTCTAAAATGAACAAAAGCAATTGATTTCCTCAATTATTTTAGTTATTCAATAAAGGAAATGCTTTGAAATTCTTATGGTATGCAGAGTTATATTTACTGTTCAATTAACATAATTGGTAATAAATCATAAATACTAACTTAGTGAAAATATGAATTGTGAGAAAAAAAGGCAAAAAATTTTTGGTACTCTGTACAAAGAACTTAATTTAGACTTTTAATCTAAAATGTGTTGGTGTAAATTAGTGTTTCTTTGATGTCTGGTTACTTTGGGCGTGAGCTTTTCCAGACTATAATAAAGATAGGAGGACACTCTATATAGAGATATCCAAGGTAGCATTCAAGGATTTGTAATTCGTACAGAAAACAGATAAAAATGGAAGCATGAGTGAGTTTGATTAGAGGTTATTTAATCTTTTGGGTTTGGATATTTGTTTATATTTCAGTCTCTGCATAGATATATACTACCTTATGGAATTTTGGAACTACAACTGATGTTAGGGTTGTTTGATAAACTGTAATCATTGGCATCAAGGGTTTTAAAGACACAAAAATTACAATGAAAATCAAGTTATTTTCTAAAGATAAAATTAAAAAGTATTTTGTCAGGATTAGGAACATGTTACAAAACAATGTAAAGATGTCGTTAAGTTCTCTGGCCAAGTTTCAAAATATATTTAAATAATACATCTGAAATAGAGGATAGGATCACCCTAAGTCTGGTGTCCATAAGGCAGGGATTGCCTGCCCATTCATTCATTCAGTCAATACTTTCAGAGTGTTGGGAAGAAACAAATAACCAAGTAATCCAACTTGCTTTAAGCCCAGCTGTGATTTCCAGAGGAGTGCTATGGTTAGTAACTGAGGGGCGTTTCAAGGAGCTAATGAAAATTAACCAAATCAGCTTGATATTATTGTGTATTTGCTGTAGCCAGTTCAATCACAAGTTTTTTATCTGTTCTGTTTTTTTGAGATGGAGTCGCCCTCTGTTGCCTGGGCTGGAGTGCAGTGGCATGACCATGGCTCGCTGTAGCCTTGAAGTCCTGGGCTTAAGCGATCCTCCTGTCTCAGCCTCCTGAGTAGCTAGAACTACAGGCATGTGCCACCACACCCAGCTGATTTTAAAATTTTTTGTAGCGATGTGGTCTCACCATGTTGCCCAGGCTGGTCTTGAACTCCTGGCCTGAAACAGTCCTCTCACCTCAGCCTCTCAAAGTGCTGGGATTACAGGCGTGAGACACTGAGCCTGGCCAATCAAAATTTTTTTTGTTTTTTGTTTGTTTGTTTTTGTCAACTTTCTAATGGCTTTCCTTATTTTTCAAAAGCTTTGCCCACTGATGCTGCTAATGTCATATTCATTAAATGCTTTTTGCTGAATATGCACACAGTGACCCTTTTCCTTGTGTAGGACTGTGCAGTCACCATCAAAGTGCTCTAACAGTTTGGCATCACTTAAGCTGCATTTCTTAACCTTCTCATCTTCAGCCTTGAGTGGAAGAGATAACACAGAAAACTGCCTTTGAAGTCATATTGAACTCATTGACTTCCATCAATGAAGCATATCAGTAGTTGCAAATATTACAGTGTAGATTAAATCCTCGAAGAGTCTGAACTATGTACAAAAATGAAAAGAGAGATCCAAAGGACTTTTTATTGTTTACAGTCTAAGATCAAATTGCCTCGATCTTTGATGGCATAATAAAATATTACATCTTGATGTATTGTGGCACTGGAGAATTGTTTCACAAATAAAGAAAACTCAGATATTTGATGCTAGAGATGTTTTAGAAAGCTTAAGAATACCTAAAATCATCTTTCCATTACTAGATATTAACATTTAGTTGGTATTGATTTATAAACTTGAGAAATATTACCACAAAGTTGCTTCTTTAATTGTGATTACTATGTTAAAGAACGTACTGATTATCTAATTTGCAAGATTATAAAATGGTATCATGAAAATGATACAGTAGAGAGAATACTTTTTGCCCTTAAAGATCCAAATGGGGCTGGATGCTGCAGCTCATGCCTGTGAATCCCAACATTTTGGGAGGCCGAGGCGGGCAGATCACCTGACATCAGGAGTTTCAGACAAGCATGGCCAACATGGTGAAACCCCATCTCTACTAAAAATACACAGATTAGCTGGGTGTGGTGGCACGTGCCTGTAATCCCAGCTATTTGGGAGGCTGAGGTGGGAGAATCACTTGAACCAGGGAGGCAGACGTTGCAGTGAGCGAGATTGCGCCAGTGCACTCCAGCCTGGGTGAAAGAGTGAAAAAAAAAAAAAAATCCAAACAGACAAAGGGAATGGAAAGATGGATGGTTTAACTCAGAGGTTTACACACTGTTTTCTCTAAAGGACCAGATAGCAAATAGTTTAGACTTTGCAGGCCATCAGGTCTCTGTGTTCATTTCCTGTGGCTGCAGTGACAAATGACCACAACCCTGGTGGCTTAAAACAACAGGAAGTTAATCTCTCAGTTCTGGAGGTCTAAAGTATGAGGTCAAGGGCCACACCTCTGCAGTCCAGAGAAGGATCCGCTCCCCGCCTCTCTTCTGACTTCCATTTGTTGCTGGCGGCCATTCGTGCTCCTTGGCTGGCAGCGCCATTGCTCCCATCTCTGCCTCTGTCTTTGCCTGGCCTTCCTTCCTGTGTGTCTGTGTGTGCCTGTATCCAAATTTTCCTCTCCTGTCTCTCATAAAGACACCAGTCATTGCATTTAGGGCCCTCCCTAATCCAATATGACCTTATCGTAACCTTATTACATCTGCAGAAATAAAAGTAAAACTCCATTTTCAAGTAAGATCACAGTGGCAGATACTGGGAGTTAAGATTTCAGTTAAGATTTATCTTTCCGGGAGACGCAATTCAAACCACTGCAGTCCTATTGCAGCCACTCAGCTCTGTCTTTGTAGCATGAAAATGGCCAAGGACAATACGTCAACAAATGCAAGGGCCGTGTTCCAGAAAAACTTTATTTACAAAAACAGGTGGTGGATCCGATTTGGCTGGCAGAGTTTGCCAGTCAATACCTGGTCCAACTAATGGAAGCAAAACAGCAGCAGAGCAGAAAACAATTTCCCCTTGCTTCAATCAGTTCAGTTTTAAAGTACCAAAATGCATACATATGTGTATATATAGCAACACTTATTTTAAAATAGATGTCAACCTAGGGCAAGAAATGAAACTTTTATAATAACTTCAAATCCCGAATCTTTATTACTAAAAATGCTCGATTTATATTTTTCTGATCAATGAAAAGCTTTTTAATGATCATTTAGTTTTCGGTCTATAGGGCCTTCCCTCCAGAAAGATCAAGATGATTTGGAAACAAAATTTCCCTGGAACTTAGACATATTTATTCACTCTGTTAGAAAGAATGTACCTGTTTCCCTGACTAAATGTATGCCTCATAAGGACAGGAACGTTTATCCACCCTTGTCCTCAGCACCTAGAAGACAGCTTAACACATAGTAGTCATCCAGTAAATATTCATCTGAAATAACTTCTCGGGCCTGGGCACAGTGGCTCACGCCTGTAATCCCAACACTTTGAGAGGCCGAGGCAGGTGCGTCACCCGAGGTCAGGAGTTCTAGACCAGCCTCACCAACATTGTGAAACCCCATCTCTACTAAAAATACAAAAATTAGCTGGGTGTGGTGGTACGTGCCTGTAATTCCAGCTACTCAGGAGGCTGAGGCAGAAGAATTGCTTGAACCTGGGAGGCAAAGGTTGTAGCGAACCAAGATTGTGCCACTGCACTCCAGCCTGGGCAACAGAGCAAGACTCTGTCTCAAAATAATAGTAATAATAAAATCTCTTGGCTGGGAGAGGTGGCTCACGCCTGTAATCCCAGCACTTTGGGAGGCAGAAGTGGGTAGATCACAAGGCCAGGAGATGGAGGCCATCCTGGCTAACCTGGTGAAACCCCGTCTCTATTAAAAATACAGAAAAGTAGCTCGATGTGGTGGTGAGCTCCTATAGTTCCAGTTACTTGGGAGGCTAAGGCAGGAGAATCGCTTGAACCTAGGAGGCAGAGGTTGCAGTAAGCCAAGATCCCGCCACTACACTGTAGCCTGGGCAACAGAGCGAGATTCCCCTTAAAAAAAAAATAAAAAATTTTTAAATTAAAAAAAATTAAGTTAAAAAAATACTTCTCTCTGTTGGAATAAAAAGGGTGAATTGGTAAGTTGTTTTAATCCTTTTGTATAAAAATAATCTGTCACCATACCTTGAAAATGTTTATTATTTCAATTTAAGATGGAAAGGAAAGGTACAATATGAGAAATTCAGTTTCTCTTAGGAGCTATTGGAAGAATTTGTAAATATAATAATGGAGTAATGAATCAGAGGGGTCAGTGACAAATCATTTTTTAAAATAAAAATCAAATTCATGGAAAAGAAGACAAAGGTAGAGAAATCAAGATATATTCCAAGACTAAACTAAAATATCAGCAACTACTTTGAACAGCTCGTTATTTGGTAGCAATATCGATATTTGGAAGCAGAGAAATATGGAACCCCACAAGGGAACCCTTCATTGGCAACATGGAGAGAGGACGGTATAATTTGGTTAAGACATAGCAGGGAGGAACACTCCAAACCTTCCCAGGTCTGGGCTCTGGAACTCTGTGGTTATTCCTGCCCAGGGAGTCTTGCCACTCTTCTTGTAGCTGATGGAAGGCAAAACTTTGAAAGTAAGGGGTACATTTGTAATGTTACAACAGAAAGGATCAAGAATTGTTGACAACTCCAGGATAAGCTGAGTTGACATGGGAGAGAGTCAGCCACCAAGGCTCCAAGTTGGAAGCACATTAATGAGCTGTGTGGTGTGTATACTGACAGTGCATGCTGGAGAGAGTGGGGGAGAGAGAGAGAAAGAGACAGACAGAGACAGAGAGACTGAGACCGAGACCAGAGACACTGATTCTTTGAGAGAGGCACTCACTTTTTTTGGAAGTGAAGAAACTACTGTCTCAACAGCAGTCAGTCCGAAGGGACCAAGGAGAAGGCCTGGGGCCAGCTGGGAACCATTGATTTCAAGTTGACTCTGGAATCACTCAAAGAAAAAGTGAATTTAGGAAAAAGTGAATTTAGTGGGGTGGGAAGAAAACACTAAGGACTGAAGATAAAGCCTTCAGGGTCCTTCAGATTAAGAGGAGAGACAAAAGGAGAAGGAATAAAGACAAAGGAGGACCATTTGAAATGCGGATTAGTCCTGGGCCACTCTACCTCTTGAAGGCCCCAGTCTGTTGCCGCAGACCTTTTCCACCCACTCTTTCCACTGTCAGTTCAGCAAATTCAGGAAATAGAGAGTTTGTAAGCAGAGAAACACCATTTGACTTCCTTATTCGTGAAATTGCAGGAAACTCCCCGCATCAAATTAGCCACTTGAATTACCTTAAATATCAGGATAGTGCTGATTAAATTCTTCTGCTAGAGAGGAAAATGCATTTTAAGCAGACTGGTGTGGGAGGAGGACCAGCTTTTTCCACAATTCAAGACATTTGAGTTCTTAAAACATGAAAATTGTGCCCTCTGAAGAAAGAGTGTTTGTAAGATATATTAAAAAAAAAAAAAAAGGTTCAGTAGCAAGAATTTCCCAGTTTGCTCCTGCTCTTTAAAATACATTGAAAAAGAAAAAAATAGTGTATGTTTATAAGAAAACGAAAGGGAATTTATTTTGAATGGAGAAATGCTATAAAGAGAAAAAGCCATTCTAACTTTTCCATTGTGGAAAATTTAACAAACTATTGAAGCCAATTTTTAGCAGGCTTCTGTAGTGAAATTTGAGGGTGAGCTTACAATTATTTTTTGTATTAGTGGGGTAAATCAGATATAGTAGCTTCAATAAACACTCATAGCCCTCCCCAGCAGAAAGCGTGCCTCACCTCTTGGTGATACAAAATATTTTACACTAATTTCAGAAATACTAATTTCTTGTTGAAAGCAGGTTTCCTAGGTAAGCAATACTATTGTTTCCCTACCATCCCAGATTGAGAAGGGTAGAGAATGGCCAGTTTTTAGGTGAACGTCATGCTGACATCATGCAAACCTTGTATCTTTACAGAGAGGCCAATGAGACTTGAACCCTGAGCCTAAGTTCTCACCAGCAGGACTGATGTGCACACAGAAGGAATGAAGTATGGATGTGAAAGAACGCAGGCCTTATTGCTCCCTGACCAAGAGCAGACGAGAGAAAGAACGGCGCTACACCAATTCCTCCGCAGACAATGAGGAGTGTCGGGTACCCACACAGAAGTCCTACAGCTCCAGCGAGACACTGAAAGCTTTTGATCATGACTCCTCGCGGCTGCTTTATGGCAACAGAGTGAAGGATTTGGTTCACAGAGAAGCAGACGAGTTCACTAGACAAGGTGGGTAACTGTCCTAGTAAAATAAGGCAATGCTCACATGTTGCTGACTCGTAGGTGTCAAGGTGACATGTCTGTTTTCTGACTTTGGTGTTCCATCTGCTGATTGTGATTTTGAGATGTTAGAGGATCACACAGTATTCCAGAGGAGAGGTAGAAAGCCGCCAATGGGCACCTTGACCCCCCAGGCACAGGCACTGACACATGGAGAATTCCGAAACCTCATCTGCTATACGTGAGGTTTATGATTCTGCATATGGTCCAAGCGTTTGTGCAAACTTGTGTAAACTTGAAACTCCAGTCTCTGGGGCTCCCTTTTAGTTGAATGAAGGTGCTCACAGCCGTTGTGTCTGTGGTTAGAACTGGTACAAGGAGAACAGGAGCTGTTGGTGAAGAAACCCACCTTTCCCTCACAAGAAAACGTGGCTTGTTATCCCAGATCATCTCAGCACCCGAGCAGCCCTGCTGTTTGCCTCTGTCTGATTCACACAAGAGCCTGCCACGGAAAGCTCCCATTGTCTTTCTCCCAGGCAACCTACTAAATTAAGTGTATACCTCAGCACTTCCTAGTTTCCCACAATATAATCCACTACAGTTTGCTTTTTCGCGTATATCTGTGGAACATTTTTACACTGTTTTTGGCCTGAGGATGCTCCCAGTGGAATCACGACTCCTGTAACTTTACTTCACTATCCTAAACCTACCCATTTCCACTCTTAAGACAGTAGGTTATTTTTATTAGACATACGTAGTTATATTTTGTTTCTTCCAATACAGTCTTGAGATGTGGGCAAGATTAATAAAAATAAAATCCTCTTACATTTCTAATGTGCAGTATAATTTACATATAACTTAGCATCCCTTAGCTAATTTAATCTGGAAATGAGGAAAAATAAATTAAACTTTAATAATAAAGAATATATTCCTTCTTTTCCAATCACCATACAGACAGTGTGACTAACAGTTTGATATTGGGCAGGAACACATTGAAGAAAAAGTAATAATGCAATAAATCGTTCAAAAGTTTGAAAATTTTCCATGGTTCTTTTCTTCCCTGCATTGTGCAAAGAGCCATTCTAACTAGATTGAAACAGTGTTCACTCACCCAAGCCGGTTTACATCAAAGAAAACTCATTTGATTTGCTAAGGAGAGATTTTTATACCCTAAAGCATGCCTTACTAATTACTGGTATCAAATTTTATGAAAAGGGACAAAATAGCTTAAAATTTTTCATCAGTTTTTCAGGAGAGATACAACACGTATTTGAGGTATGTACTGTTAGTTGCTTGTACACTGTATTGTCATTTGAAACCCATTTTTTCATATTATCTGCCCAGCTGACATAGATTATCAGTGTACATTTTTTCAACAATTTAAAAAATAGTAAGTAGTGTCGAAATGCGTGCGATCTGGACCGAATGTAAAGTCTTGCTTTTTGTAACAAAAATAACTCTTTAGTGCCCTGTTGGAAAACAAAAATAATAATAAATAATAATAATAAAAGAAAAGAAAAACACCCAAACTCCACATTGTGGAATATTATTCAAAGGAAACAGCAGCACACGTGGCTGCGTTTGGGGGTCATCTCCGCCCCAGGCAAGCATTTCTTTTTGGCAGCACAGATAGATGATGCCTACACAGGTTAAAAATAGCACACGGAACCGTTCTCCTCCTAGACAGCCTTAATCCAGCGCAGACTGTTGTTGACAACCTGGTGGGAGCATTTGTAGAAGCCCTGAAACGGAAGTTCTTAGGGGGGGCAAATAGTGTTATTCGTCACTCCTTCCAAGCCAAGGACTGCAGAATACGAAGGGGCAGAGGAAACAGAAAGTGTGCCAGGCGGCCAGGGAGGCCCTGCTGGAGAGCAGAAGTGAGTGGAGAAGCGCACACACGGTGTGTGATGGCGCCGCAGGTCACTTGACGTGTGTGAATCCGAACTCTGTAGAAACATAGATGGGATGGACTGCTAGTTACAGCCAATGCTGCCTACGTGCTGGTCAGCGCCCTAGGCAGGTGTGTGCAGCCCCCTGGTAGGGTGGGTCCTGGTAGCATAGTCTTTTCACAGGTTGAGACGTACGAGGTTTGGAGAGGCTGGAGATCCCATGGCTCCTGAAATTCAGCTGGAACTTGAGCCCAAGCTTGCCCGACTCTGGCCTGGCTTCTAATCTCTGTGCAGTTGCCACAGTGAAAAACAGGCAACTCAGTAAAATATCACCCTTTGGTTTATTGGAATCAATTTTTTAAGTCTAGTATGATTATTATTATTTATTTAGTGACAAAGTCTCAGTCTGTTGCCCAAGCCAAGCTGCAGTGGGGCAGTCATAGCTCACTGCAGCCTATATCTCCTGGGCTCAAAAAATCCTCCTGCCTCAGCCCCCTGAGTAGCTGGAATCATAAGTGCACACCACACCATGCCTGGCTAATTTTAAAGACATTTTGTTTTAATAGAGACAGGGTCTCGCTTGTTTCTCAGACTGCTCTCAAAGCTCCTGGCCTCAAGCAGCCCTCTTACTTGGGCCTCCCTGAGTGCTGAAATAACAGGTGTGAGCCACCACGCCCAGCCCGTTTTAGTCAATTTTGAATTAAAATGTTCATGGTGTAGATAGTGAGGTGTGCGGAAACTGTAGGCATATTTAGGAAATAAAATTGATATGCTTTTGTAATTGGGTGAATGAGGATGAGTGTGAGGGTGGCAATGCAGATACTTTCTCCTTCCTATGGTTTGATGTGGGGAGTATTTGTAGTGGGAGTGGCAGGTGTAGGAGAGAAATGAGTAAGGAAAGTCTGCTATCAGATCATGTTTTTCTTGAGTAAGCATAATGTAAAGTCTTTCCAAGCTTTCATTGTCTTTGAACCTGACAAATGTCAATTTTTCCTCATGGACTATTATGCTATGCGATTAATTATTTAATTGACAAAATGTGCTTCCTGCCACAGCTACTGACATCATATAGGTAATAAAAATGAAAGATTAAAAATATTCATAGTAGCCAAATATCTTTGAAACAATTCCAAATACTCATGCTAATTTCGCTTTTTTTGTCCATGGAGTTTTAAAACAGCCGATCAGTCCTATATCCATTTACTCCTTGAATGACACAGGGAAATGCAGCTTCAGCTGGAGAAAGGGACAAGCAGGAATTCTGTTGGTTCAATTATATGGAGAATTCAAATCGAGAAATATGATGTTTTTACATTTTTAATTGACCAATTTTATGTCTAATTATCAAACTTGATTTTAATGGTTTTGTATGGCCTTACTGACTGGCAGGTGACTACTGTTAATTATATGTTATATTTAGGTAGAAGGATCATTTCACCTTCACAGTCATTGTGTAATTTGACGGGATCTCACATAGATCTCTTTCTCTTTTTAAATCTCTTCATGTCGTTTGTTGGTGGGTGATGGAACTAGTTGCTCTTTGAACAGCTGTGGAGCTTGCTGTAGGTGAGGATGAGGTTAGGGTAGCAATGGCTTGTTTTGCATTCTTGGATGCTATTTTCTTTTACTAATCTTTGAAGAAAAGTTATCCCATCAGGTTTCAGACAAATTTCTTATGAAACAGCTGCATAGGATCATCCCACAGCTTTTGGAGAAGTGGTCAAATAAAAGAACATTGTTTCTCTGCTGCAGCTCTCTGGGCTATGCACACTGCCTGTAGTATTCTTGACCAAACACTTATCAATTCCAACAAGGAACGCAGCCCGTGAGGGTGAACCTTGAAAAGAGATGATGTCTGGAAGGAAGAATACATTTGTTCCACAGAGTCATAAGCCTGAAAAGAACCACTTTGGGGCCCTAACCCAAATTGTGTAAGAGTTAGTCAGTAATCAGTGTTGGGGTTGTGAATTTAAGAATTTTAACTTGTGAAGAACACCATTTATTCTTTATTTGTAGAATGGCAATGGAGAGGAAGGATTCTGTTCTTGGTTTTTGTTTTTGTTTTTGTTTTGAGATGAAATCTCACTCTGTCTCCCAGGCTGGAGTGAAATGGCATGATCTCGGCTCACTGCAACCTCTGCCTCCCGGGTTCAAGCAATTCTCTTGCCTCAACTTCCCAAGTAGCTGGGATTACAGGCGCCTGCCACTACTAATTTTTGTATTTTTAGCAGAGATGAGGCTTCGCCATATTGGCCAGGCTGGTCTCGAACTCCTGACCTCAGGTGATTCGCCCACCTTGGCCTCCCAAAGTGCAGGATTATGGGCGTGAGCCACTGCGCCCAGCCAGGACTCTGTTTTCAAATTTGAAAAACACCATGATATCTATATTTATACATTACTGAAATTAAAACAAAATAAATTTGCAAAGAAGGGAAGGGAAGGAGGAAGGCAGATTGACGACAGGCACTGATTGATTTCTAAGTGTGCCCCATCTCTGGCCTTTGCTGACAGCATGGCCCCACTCGCAGAAACTCCCCTTTGGGCCATGCCATCTCTTCATTCTTACCTTCATCAGTAATGCTGAGCACCCCCAGCCCCCAGAAGCATGGCTTCTGCTCACCTCCTGCCCTTTCTGGTTCAAGGCCAGTTCAAGTGTAGTTTGGGGGATTCCACTGGGAAGAGGAAAGAAAGAGAAGAGGGAAATTGATCCCACAAGCTCTGATTCTCCACTGCTGGACCTCCCTTATGGGCTGCATCCTGAGTGCTAGCCCATCTTGTATGCAAACATTCCAGATGCTAGACCTGCCCCTTACCAAGGATAACGCTTGTGAAGAAACAAAAGGACATTAGAGGAGCAGTCTGAATGTTCCTGTAAATATGTATCTTGGATTCTGGCATGATGGTGACTTGAGTAGGGCTCATCCACTCATCTCCCAGCGGACTCCCTGCCTCCTGTGAGCTGAGCAGTGATGGAGGGTACACATGAGATCTGCAACTCTGTTAGGATCCTGAAGAACCAAGCTGGTGCAGGTGTTTTCTGCTTTGTGCCAGATGAGAGCGTGGAATGGGGTGAAGCCCTAATGTGAAGGTCAAGAAGAATGCTGTGGCCTGGTGGTTCCAGAGAGAGGCTGGCCTGCCCCTCCCATGGCCTCCGCTTGGGAAAATGTTGCCTTGTGGGAGCAGCTGGTTTCCTTGGGCCCTCAGGAGCTGGGGAAGCCTAAACAGATGCATTTCTCCCTCTGATATGGTGAGAATGCCATCTGAGAAAACCAAACAGTAGAGATGTTTGTTCCAGGAATTTAACACGATTTCCCACTCTTTCTTAAAGCACCTCAGGAAAACAACAAATTTAATGGCACCCAGCATGCAGGAAGTGGGATAAGATGCAAAAGAAATAGATTAAGAAGCTTATAATGAAAATATTAACAATGGAGATAAAAGAAGACAACCTGAACCAAAATAACTAAAATAAAACATCGTAACTAAAGCATGTGCAGAAATCCCAGAACAATAACAACAAAAAAGCAATAACAACAAAACAACAATGGCCACCAAATGCTGGAGAAAAAATTACAATCATAATTTACAAACTAAAAGTGGCAACAGATTAGTTGAAGAAGAGAGGTTAGTGGTTTTGAAGACCAGGTAGAAGAAACAACTCAAAACAGAAAAGAGAATTTCAGATAAAATTAAGAAGACAATGCACATGCATACACACAAACTGAAGCACATTCTAGAAAAATTCTTTAACTTTAAGGATTAAGACAGTTTACAAGGTTCCACAGAGAAAAGGTAGGTTACTTGTTTTTACTTACTAAAAATAAATAACACCAATAATGAATTTCTCATCTGCAACAACAAAAGCTTGTAAAGAGTGGAATAACACCTACTGAGAGGAAAAAAAAAAAAGCAACCCAGGGATCTTATCTGCAGAGAAGATACTCTAGGGGAGGAAAGATTTCTTTTCCCATGCGTCACTAGGTTCATGACTAAGGCTCCTATAGCAAAAGACAGCTTAACAAGAGAAATGCACACAAATTCATTTAATGTAAGTTTTCGGTGACACAAGACCCTTCATAAGGAAATGAATGCCGGACGAAATGGGTAGACTTGTGTATTTTTGTGCAAGGTTGGATGAAGAGTGGACAGTCACAGAGAAGTATGACTGGATACAGGGGTTGAATGATGAAAAACTGGGAGGAACTGGGCAAGGCCTGTTTGTTCAGATTCTTCTCTGTGTCCTTGTGTCTTCAGAGATACGGATGTTCCTTCCTCCTCATATAGGGAGGGCACCTCTTGGATGAGGATCTTATGTCTTCCTTCAGGGGAGAAGGGCAAGGGGAAAGTGAGAGTGACCTTCCTGCTTCTGCTGTTTTCTCAAATGCCAAGATGCCATGTTTTGGGTAGCATGTCCTGAACCCCGTCAATAGCATTTATTTCTCAGAGTAAATGAAAGATACTGAGGTAATGCTGGGATTCAGAGACTATGTCAACAACGTACATACACCATCTAAGGAAATACTCAAGAAGAAATAGCAACTGAATCAGCATCATGACCTCCAAAGAGGAGACAATGATGAGAAAACAGCTCTACGGTGTATGTAGTTAAATCTCAAACGATGATGACAGAGCAACCGGAAATGTGTCAGAAGCACTACAAGAGAAACCTTAACAGAAGGCTGGAACTAAAAGCATTTACCTATCTCAGCAAAATCCAGTAGTTGGAGGAAAGTAGAAAAGTAAAAGTGTTCCAAATTCTCATCTCATCTGAAGAGGGAGAGTGGGGAAACAGTTATGAAACAGAGCTTTAGTGGAGGGAAATAATTGCTATCTTGCATTCATATGACAATGAGAAACATATATTTGAATATGAATGTCAGGAGTGGGAAGGTAATCATTAATACAATGAAAAGAGGACAGTAGACCCACCTAATTAGCAGTGAGGAAAGGGATTGAGTAGCAATCTGACCAATTTAGCAAAAGCAGCTCCAAGGAAAAAAAGGAAACAGGAAAAATCATGAATAATCAAAAAACGAGATGAAAGGAGTCAAATCTACTCTATTACCTATTACCTAAAATTTAAATATACTGCATTTTGGCCGGGTGTGGTGGCTCACGCTGTAATCCCAGCACTTTGGGAGGCCGAGGTGGATGGATCACTTGAAGCCGGGAGTACAAGACCAGCCTGGCCAACATACAGAAACCCGGTCTCTACTAAAAATACAAATGTTAGCCAGGTGTGGTGGCAGGGGCGTGTGGTCCCAGCTACTCAGGAGGCTAAGGCACAAGACTCGCTTGCACCCATGAGATGAAGGTTGTGGTGAGCCAAGGTCAATGCCACTGCACTCCAGCCTGGGTGACAGAGCAAGACTCTGTCTCCAAAAAGTAAAATAAATAAATGTACTGCATTTTGACATGAACTACTCATTTGGTTTATAAAAGTTATTGGTGTTTATAAGACATACACTTAAAATGGTAAAGAAAATTGTTGAGAATAAAGATACATTAAGTGAATACAAACAAAAAGAAAGGAGGAATGGCCGTATTAATATCAGGAAAGATGGAATTTATGACTAAAAACTCTCAACAGGATAAAAAGGACCATTGGGTAAGTGATAAAAGGCATACTGTGCAGAAGAATAACATTCTTAAAATGCATATGTTGAACAATAATATAGTAGCTAAATTTATAAGGAAAAACTATTTAAAAAGAAAGATTGTTAAAACACATTAATGGTGAGATATTTTGATTAACTTCCTTCAGAATCAGGCAGATCTGAAAGACAAAAATAAGACTGCAATCGTATAATATTAATCAAAAATTTTAACTAAGATATATATACAGAAATTTACAACTGTCAGATAGAAATGATACAATTTTTTATATTTCTATGGCATAGTAGCAGAAACTGATTATGTATTTGGCCACAAAAAAAAAAAAACATAAAAAATTCAGAAAATAGCTTTTATAAGCCAAAACATTTTATCATAAAATGTAGTAAAATTAGAAATAAATAACAAAAAGATAAATGAAGAAAAACACTTTTGCCCCTTTGGTTATGATGTCCCTTGACTACGATAAAAAGCAATCAAGAGCAGTGAAAAGTCTACTTCCAAAATGTATGGGAGACAGTGAAAGTCATTATCATAGGAAAAGCATTGTGAAGAAATCAAGAACAAAGACCAACAAAATCGGAATGTACTATACATTTAAGAAATAAGTTCAGGCTGGGCACAGTGACTCACACCTGTAATCCCAGCACTTTGGGAGGCTGAGGTGGGCAGATCAGCTGAGGTCAGGAGTTCGAGACCAGCCTGGCCAACATGGAGAAACCCTGTCTCTACTAAAAATACAAAAACTAGCTGTGCGTGGTGGTGTGTGCCTGTAATCCCAGCTATTCGGGAGGCTGAGGCAGGAGAATTGCTTGAACCTGGGAGGTGGAGGTTGCAGTGAGCCGAGATCGTGCCGCTACACTCCAGCCTGGGCGACAGAGCAAGACTCCATCTCAAAAAAAGAAAAAAAAAACAAAAGAAAGAAATGAGTAGAGTACAATGTCTGGCAAAGAAATCAGAGAAAGTAGAAAGAGGTACATAAGATATAGCTGACATTTGAAGCAAACAAAACAGCTAAGTCTTTAAAAAGGCTAATAAAATAGAGAGCACCTATGATCCTGATTAAGAAATAATGAGAACAAAAATAAGAAGAGATCATAAAAAGACTGTAACAACTAAAGCGGTGCTATTATTCCAAGCAACAAATTTGAAAAATCTAGAGGAATTTATTTTTTCTCAGAAAATATGATTAACCCCAAAAGATTTCAGAGCATGGAGCAAACTTGTCAACACCAATTATTTCAGACAAGATGAGACAGGTGATTAAAAGAGAGACCGTTTCAAAGGGCGCGGTATGTTCCTAGGTACATTTTACATAACCTTCAAAGTACAACCAAGTTTAACGTTTAAAAATCTGTTCAACACCACCCTTCTCAACAGATGGAAGGCGTCAAAGTTCACGTTATGAAGTTGGCATAACCTTAATAACTAAACTTGATTAGAATAGTACAAAAAAAAGAAATCATATATAAATTGCTTTACCTACCGAAATTGCTTTTCAGTAGGTGTGTAAGAATTCAAAACAAATGTTTGCATTTAAGAATCCAGCAATATATAAAAAGAATAATATGCTAGACCAAATTAATAACCAAGTGGTTACTAATCCTTGCTGAATATACAATGATTTTTTGGTGTTCAGAAATCTACCATAATTAGATTAATAAACCAAAGTAGAAAACCATGATCTTATCAATAGATGATTTACAAGTTTTGGAAAAAATGTAGAAACCATTCTTTATTCAAATAAACTCACAAGAAGAAAAAACACTTCAATGTGGTAGTAATATTTGACATGATCATTCAAGACATTAAACAGCATTCTAAAAAGTGAGATTCTAGGACATTTCAATAGAAATAGGAACATAAGAAAGGCTTACCTGTGCTCACAATTATTATTCAAAATTGTTTTAGATATTTTGGCAATTGCAGTAAGAAAATTGATATATAGCATTTGATATGTATTTTGGAAAAAGTTAAAGTCAGTACTCTTGTTAAAGATATGGTTGTATGCATACAAAAACCATGTGTCTCTAGAAATTTAAAAAAAAGAATTTGAAGTGAATTTGGTATTTGGATGAATACAAAATAAATATATAGACAGTGTAGATCATATAGTCTAATGGCGGAGAGTGTAGGTTCTGAAGCCACATGACCTGTGTGTGAATCCCAGGTCTGCCTTGCCTCAGCTGACTGGCAGGTTACCTAATCTTGGCCAAGGAACTTTTTTGTACAAGTTACATAATTTCTCTCTGCCTCCATGTTCATTATTCATAGATTGTGCTGTAGTTTGTTGAGGATAAAATCAGTTAATATATGTAAACTGCTTAGAATAATGCCTGATACCTGTTATTAATATCTACTGCTTGGAAGTCAGAAAAAAAATTCCTATCACAAAGGCAACAGACTTTATAAAATTCTTTGGAATAAATTTTGCAAGCATGCTCTGTGACCTAATATGAAGGTACCTATAAAATATTATTAAAAAGACATAAAACAGGATCTAAATAAATAACCAATGCTTTAGGATGGGAAGATGGTACCATAAGAGTATGAATTCTCCCCAAATAAATGCATAGAAGTTAAGGATATCACATAGAATTCCAGTGGGTTAGGGTTAATTTTAATTGGAGTGAGTGATCTTCAAATTTATCTTAAAATTCAAGTGATCATAAATTGATATTTTCAATGTCTGGAAATAGTCAAAACCACATTTAAAAGTCAAATAGTGAGGACAAAATGGACTTAATATGTATTTTCAAAAGTATTATGAAGCTACTGTAATCATGTCTATATGATATTGGTGTAAGTAAAGACAAGTAGGTTCATGGAATAGACAAAAATTTCAGAAATAGATTCTAGTATATAGGGAAATTTAACATAAAACAAAAAAAAAGGTTTTTCTATTCAGTGGGATTTGATAAATGGTGCTGGCACAACTGGTTATCCATCTGGAAGAATATAAAATTGGACCCGTATCTCTCAGCATATTCAAAAATAAATTAAGATGGATTAAAGACAAATGTAAAAAATAAAGCAAGGATTCTAGAAGTTAATTTGGGAGACTGAGTAAGATAGGAATGGCTTGAGCCGTGAGTAGCAGAAAACTTCAGCTTAAAAACGGAAGAGAATCATTTTCTTATTAAAGAAGAAGTCCAGAGATAGACTGTGTAGCCAGGGCTTAAAGATATCATGAAGGCATCTCTCTGTCTTTTTCATCTTTGTCATTCTTAGCAGGTAGCTTTTGTCCCCTTGGTGCTCAGGTGGCAGCTGTGCTTTCATATTCCTGTTAGAATAAGAATGAACACACAGGTAGGAAGGCCTACTCTACATTGGACTATTCATTTCACTCCCCTGAGACTTCTCGCTGCCTCTCTCTTTTCAGAACTGTTATACATGACCATAGTTAGCTGCACGAGAAGATGAAGCATTTTCTATTTTTGCTTTCCAGTCTTTATAATAAAGGTGGCAAGAAGAAAGTGGTTTGAATCCACACAGCCTATCGCAGGGACTCTATGTACACTTCAAGAGTAAGGGAGAAATTTTCTAATACAAAATCAGAATGTTTCTAACAGAAAACCCAGAAGAAAAGATAGACTTAAATGATTAGTTTTAACATTTAAAACCTTTTACATGTAAATTAAAATACCCAGAAACAAAATCACTACATTGGGAAATATATTTGTAATTCTGGTGACATATATAATGTCTATATCTAGTATATACTGAATGACTATTGCAGTTTGCAAACAGAAAGATAAACAGCCCAAGGGGAAATGTCTTGCATAGACAATTCACAAAAGAGAAATTCACATGGTCAATAAACGAGAAAAGGAGAATCGATTTTCCTATTAGTGTGGGAAAGGCGGTAGCTAATTCCAAATTCTACATCCCTACTATACAGCTGCTATCCTGGCATCTTTCACTGAGCATTCATATCCAGGGGATTTGCTTAGAAAGTTTCTCCCCGCTTGGTAAGCGGCCACTGTAGGCGGAATCTTCCTGGTGGGTAAATTTGTTCAGAGGAACAGTCTCACACATGGAAGCCGTACCCTAGAGTACGATTCACCCAGTTCTTCATTCAGACCCAGGTAACTTGGAAGACCTGTGTGTTCCCATTGGCATCCTCCATGTTGCTTTCATGGGAAAATACATACTGGTCCTTACCAACTTCTAAACCCAACAGATTCCTAAAGTGAGGACTTTCTATATAGTTTTTGAAGTTCTGACTTAGGAAGAAGCCAAAAAAAAAAAAAAATAGCAATTCATGAATAGCTGTGCCCAAAATTTTATACAGAAGCTCTCATTAAAGTATGTGAAATAAACAATAACAATAAAAAACTGAAAGAAAAAACTGCAAAATATTCACAGAGGTTGCATTTGAGAGTGGAGCTGTGAAGGAACACCTTCCAATTTTCAGTCAGAAGGTCAAAGGCCAAAATTAATTCCTGCTTCGGAATGCAGCAGGTTGGTTCTACACTTTGGGGGTTGGAGAAAAAAAGCACCTTTCCGGATAGCCAGATCTGGCTTGTTAATGTCTCTGCTGCCCTGATGGCTTGGTTTTCAATTCAGGATGAACTCCAGATATGGTGTTTAAGGGAGGAGCCAGATCAGAACATAGCATTGTGCTTTTGATTTATTTTAGGGATGAAATGTAAACCAAAAGTTCCCAATGCTAAAGGAAATTTTAACTTTGTCTTTTCCATTTTTCTCCTTGGACTCTTGATGCTATTATTCTTAGCTATTTTTTTTTCATGTTCCATTTCTGCCTCTGCATAAACTGATATGGTTGGGAGATCTTTGAGAGCCTCTGAGTCCATTGTATACATGAGGAATACGGAGACTCAAACTTGTTAAAATGTTCACTCAGACAACAGCTGGTGAGTTAGGTCCACAAGAAAACTAGAATCTAATTTCAGTCATTTTTCTACTCTACTCTTTTATCTTTCTAGTTTCTATTAGAAAACCACAGTAAAAAGCTACATATGTTCTTAAACATCTTCACAAACATGAGATAGACAAAGATATCTTAGAAAGGTCACAAGAGGAATAAATATAAAAGAAAAAATTGATAAATTGGACTTCATCAAAATTAAAATGTTTAGCTTATCAGACATTACCTTTAAGAAAATGAAAAGCAAAGCCACAATCTGGGAGAAAATTATCTATCATCTATCACAGAGACTTGTCTCTAGAATATATAAAGACCTTCTACAAATCAGTAACAAAAGATAAATAACCAAATTTTTAAATGGGGGAAAAAACTTGTAATAGAAACATCATAGAAAAGAGACACAAGTGATGAATAAACCTGTGGAAAAAATGCTCAACACCATTAGCCATCAGAGAAATGAAAATTAAAACCACAACGAAATACTGCCACTCGTCTTCTAGAATGGCTAAAATTAAAAAGTTCCATAGCACCAAATATTGAGGATATGGAACAGCTGAAACTTTCATGTGTAAAATGACACAACTGCTTTGGAAACTGTTGGGCAATTTCTTATCTGAAGTTAAAAATAACATCTCCCCCTGGACCCAGCAATTCATCTCCTTAGTATTTACTCAAAGTAAATAAAATCTTACGTTCATAGCAGCTCTATTCATAATAGGCCCGTATTGGAATCACCAAGAGAATGGATATAACAGTTGTGTGTTAATGCAATAGAATGTGAGTTGGCAGCCCAAAAGAGTGACCTACAGATACTTGCAACAATGTGGAAGAATCTCAAAGATCCACTGAGCAAAAGGATCCCGAGTACATCCTGTAGGACTCTGTTTACATAAAGTTCAAGAACATACAAAACTAGTCTTCTGTAGAAGAAATCAGGACGGTGGTTGCCTGTTTGGTGGGGATGGACTGGAGAGCTTTGTGGGAGTGATGGAGAAGTGCCTTGTCTTGCGCGGGGTCATGGTGGGTACATTTGTTAAAACTCGTGGAAGTATCCACTTTAGATCTGTGTATTTCACTGCCTATGAAATTTACCTGAATAGTAATAAATACAACATAAACAAAAATCAGCATGTTCAAACAACTGTAGTTGAACATGGAAAGTTTCGGGTTTGTGTTTTCCCGGCTTCCACAGGGGTGAGATTTCCACAGAGCAGAGTTGCACTGTCTCTACTGAACCATAACCACAGTCTTTCAAAAACAACCTCTGCTGTCATTGTACTAGAATGTTTTGCTGGATAAAGGCATTTTGCCCATTAAGATAGTAGCATATACAACATATCCAGGACTGTACTGAGAGAATAAAGAGTTTGTGTTATAGATGGGACCAGGTCTTCAAATATTTTCATCAATTTCCAAATGAAAAAGAGCCCGTTTTAAGCTCTTAGATATAGACTACTTTTGGTGGGGGAGCAGTTTTATTAGAATATTACTAAAATGATAAGTAGTTTTTAAACGTTTCTATATATTGAATGTTCCAGCTAGGTCAAAAGAATTCAAATCATATTTCTTAAATATATAACATGAAGGTTGTAAAATATAATTTTAGAATGTCACTGGTAGCATTGGACAGATGTAAAAATAGTGTCAATAATGCCTTTGATTAAAATGATAATGTCTCTGCACCATTTTATCCTGCTTTGGATGTGAAATGGAATAAATTATTTTTCTTACTCTTCTTATTTTTGTTTATTTGTATTTTGTTGCATTATGAAAATCTATTAACCATTCAGACATGTTGGAAATTGTAAAAGAGGAAGATTTGAGAGCCAAGAGGAAAATGCTTTTAATTTTAAAGGCTGAGATTCAGTTTAGTCTTGGATGCCATTATAGTGAATAATGGGAACTGATCCGAGACTTCAAAAGAAATATGACCATATGGTCCTACCATTCAGCACTTAATGCTGCTATGAATTTCCAGTTAGACCCCAAACTTTTCATTTCCCCAGTGTTCCCCCTCACCTCTGTCATCAGACAAAAACGAAAGGAATCTGAAACCCCTTTTCATGTTTTCTGAAATACTGGTGCTGAGAAAGCTTATTTTTGTGAGAATCGAGTTTTATGAAAAGAGACAAAAACCTGAAGCATTAATCAGATCCACTGGGCTAATTACTGCAACTCCAAAGTTTATTACTTTTAAATATTAACTGCTTAAAATGATTCATTTGGAGATCAAAATGATTAATCCTTCTCAGTCACTATAAATGTCAGCGGCAGGATTAAAGGATTTAGATGGTCATGTTTACTCAACCTTACATTTCTGTACTTAAAGACACAAGTTAAATAGCTCTAGTTTATCATTGTTTCATGTTAATGGTTTTCCTCTTAGCTCCCTCTTTTAGCTCCCCTGCCCAACTGATTGTTAACTAATTTTGGCTGTTAAGTAGGCAAGGGCTTCTTTCAGGCTCGGCGGCCAACCTGCTTTGTGGATTACCTACCAGAAGGTGTGAGTAGATAGATGCAGCTTACAGCCCTCCTCAGGACGCAGTGGGGGTAATCCTTTCCCCCTGCCTCGGCCTTCATTGGTCTGATGTCTTGAGCCCCAGCTTACTGCTCAACTTGTATCTGGTTCCTTGCCACGTTGCCCATTTTGGATCCACAGTGTGACTCACCGCGGTGCCGCTTCAGTCGCGATTATTAAACACCTGCCGCCTTATGCCAAACCATAGGCGTGTTTATACCAATACCTACTGCAGTTCGACTATCAGATATCAGCAGATACATTGCAGGCGTATTATCATTGCCGGGCCTTGGATTGTTCTAAAGAAGTCATTTCTAAGTAAAAATAAGAAGCAATCTTATTTTCAGAATGTTTTTGATTTAAAAAAACAGAACTATTTTAAGGTTATTTCTTAATTACAGATGGTTGCTGAGATTAGTTTATGGTTGCCCCATTAAGTCCTTCATTTCCAGGCCTAAGACATGCTCTTCCTTTATACGTCAGCCAACTCACAATCTCATTTTTCTTATTTGTTCCTTCCAAACCTTCCATTCAATATCCATATGTTCATTTTCCCCTGGAGGCCTCACAAATTTTTATCTTGTAGAAAATGCATCTTTTCTAGGGCCATTCATTCTAGTCCTGGCTTCTCGGCTTGCAAATATACCAAGGGTTTCCCTTTCTCATCCACCTCCTCAAGTTCAGCTTAGTGCCCAGCCTGCAATTTCCATCGAAAGCTGCATTTGTGATGATTGCTGAGGGGATATACTGCAGTAGCTTCCATTAGACTTGTGTTCTGAGTAATCAATTAGATGATGAGTGTGGTGTCCAGTGGGCATTTTCAGCGTCCTCTGGAAATTCATGGGTGTCAATATGTGGTTTTGGGTATTAACAACATATTAATAGATAAATCAAGTAAGTAGTTTAAGTGGGGTGGGGACTTTAAGGTATTTAGTGGGACTTTAAGTTAATTTCTTAAACCAGTTTTTCATAGGGCCTTGTGAATAAAGATTTGTACCCTCGCTGAAATTTCTATTGCGTGTTCAAGAATGGGTATTTTGTTCAAATGGTGACACATTTAATATAAAAAGTTAAAGAGTTTGGAGTGTCCCATAAAACATGCATTTGGAAATAAAATTACATATACTTCTTTTGTTGTGGAATCGTCTTACCATTTTGCACATACAGCAAAAGAGAGAATTCTGGGTGACATGGTGGTGCCGTTGATTCAACAAGCACCTAATAAGAAATGCTCTCCCAATTTGTAGTTTTATGTTCTGCTTGACTGATGAAGGAAAGTCACTCCATGCCTGAGAATAAATAGTTCCATTCAAGCTCACAACAACCAAGAAAAATAATTAAAGACAGCTGCAGATTGTTTTATTTATGTGCATTAAATTTATATTTATTCATCCATTTTTTTCCCATAGTCAATTTCAGGGTTACTGTAGGAGAAATGCATGGTTATTCTCCTTTAAAACAATCCATATATGATAAAGAAAAGGGAAGGATCAAAATGGAGGGGAAAACGCTCCCGTGTATCTCATGAAGTTTCATTTCTTTACAGTAAACGAAGAAGGATTTTTAAAACTGAGCTTCCCCTAGAAGAGGCAATACATTAAATTTCTAATTATTGAATAGAAGCTATTAAACAGCAAATCAAGAAAATATATTTGTTTTTTAGAAAGATGATAGGCTTTAATTTTTTCTTTATTATGTTTTTAAATTATTGAAATAATTATCATGAAAAGTAAAAATTCAAAACTATAAAATAGAAAATTACTAATTTCCTTCATTTACAACCTTTTCTAAATGACCCATTATAACAGTTATATGTCTCCTTTCTCACCCTTATTCAGAGTCAATATAACCTGTGGGTCCTCTTCCTTAATTTCCAAAAGTGGGATTATACTTTATACACAATTCTACAACTTGCATTTTTTTTTTTTACTTAAAGTATACAAATGAGCTTCCCTGCAGATCTGAAGACGTGGGTCCAGCTCATTCTTCATGCTAACCACAGTGTTCCACAGCATGAGCATGCAACTTTTCCAGCCATTCTCCTTCTGGCAGACATTTGGGTTATTTAAAATTTTGCAACAATGCTGTAGTAAACAACTTGTTTAAATAAACATTCTGTATATTTAAGATGAGGTGATTTTATTTCTATGGGATGTAACTCCAAAGGTAGATTTTCTATGCTAAATAATATTTGTGATTTTAATAGAAAATTATTTTACATGGAATAAAAGCAGAATAATAGAAGGCAAAGAAAAAAATGATAGAATAAAATAATAATAAATTTGCATAGCAGACTCCCAGAATCAGCTGCTTTTCAGGGGAACAATGATTCTTGTTTGCCCTCTAACTTCCAGTACCAGTGACCTATATTATAAGCCTTCATTGTAAACTCCAAGTCCCACGTAAAGTGTGGTATAAGAGAAGCAATAGATGATAGCAAGTCTTCGCGAGGATGTGCAGAGTTAAAACCCTCATACACTGCTAGTGGGAATATAGAACGGTCGAGTCAGTGTGGAAAACAGTCCGGCAGTTCCTCAAAAGGTGAAACACAGAGTTACCATATGCCTCAGCAGTTCGTCCTCTAGGGATGTGCTCAAGAGAAATGAAGACATATGTACACATGAAAACTTGTACAGGAATGTTCCTAGAAGCATTCTCATGATAGTCAAAAAAATAGAGATAACTCAGATGTCCATTAACTGATGAATGGATAAGCGATGGTGTGTCCATACAGTGGAATATTATTCAGCCATAAAAAGGAATGGAGTACGGATGCATGCTATGACATGGAAGAGCTTTGAAAACATTATTCTAAGTGAAAGAAGTCAGTCACACAAGACCACATATTGTGGATCTTCTTTATTTGAAATGTCCAGGATGGGAAGTAGATGAGTGGTTGCCTAGGGCTGGGGGTGGGAGGGTGAGGGGAAAATAGAAAGTAGCTGGTAATTGGTATGAGGTGTCTTTTGGGGGTGATAAAAATGTTCTACACTTGACTGTGCTCATAGTTGCAGAACTCTGTGAATATACTGAGAACCATTGAAGTGTACACTTTAAGTGGGGGCATTTTGGGGTGTGTGAGTTATGTTTCAATAAAACTGTTTATTTTTTTGAAGGAGCAGACAAGCAAGAGACCGAGAGAGAAGGAGAGAAAGTCAAATCTAGACGTTAGAGAAATCCAGACATTAGTGAGGAGAGAATGCCCTCCCCGTGGGGTGCTTTCACCATCCTGTGTGCCTCCGAGACTAGTCCCTCGGGCGGCATCTTTTCTCATCCAAGAGATGGTAGATGTGTTGCCCATTGGTGAACATCACTCTGATTGCGGTTTTGAAAAATCCCTCACTGCTCTGACTAGGTTATAGACACTGGGAAAAAAAGAACGAATAGCTAACCCATTTTCCCAATCCCCTTCGTTTATTAAAGAGGGGGCTGTGCCATGTGCCAACCTCATTTGAAGTGTCTGTCCTTATACCATCCTTTCTACTTTGTCAAATACCCTCACTCATTTTTTAAAATCTCAACCTAAGAAAAAATGATGCAACCCACCTAGGTTGTGTTTATTCAGTTTTCCTTCTCTAGATTTTCACATTTATGCTGTGCCGTAAAACAAAAATGCCTAATATAATCCAAGCTAACCTTGCCTTTTAATCACAGTGAATTCCATCCTCAGGTATACTTTGTTCTTGCTACAATTTATTGTTTTGGTCCTGTTTCAAATTGTAATGGGAAACTCTTGTTGGCTGTGCTGATCAGGGTTACCAAAATTCAACGTGCAGGAGATAAATACTTATTTTGCCAGTTTTGGCCAAGCAGAATTAATACAAAGACTGTAAAACGTAAAGAAAGAAATTAAAGTAATGTTAGAACTACTGCAAAGAACATGGCTTTTCCAATCTGAAGAAAACATGGAAAATGGGAATAAAGTATTGTTGCTTGAAGCCAAAGCTGACTTTATGCAGGATTGTCCAGTGTTCAGCCTGATCCCAGGGGCATCTCAGCTGCCTTGTCCTGCCTCTTCCCACTTCTCTGCACTGCCATAAGACCCTCCCCACTACAAGCCCAGCCCAGCCCAGCCCTTCTCCCAGTCAGGGAGCTCTCTTCTCTCCATCTTCCCTGCACTGGTCAAAACTGCAGATGTTTTCCATAAGCGTAGCCTATCTTGCTAAACACTGCTAGATTGCAAGAAGTCATCGAATAGACTAATTTATTCTAGTTTAAGATTAGATCTTTCCAGGAGTGTTTGCATTAAAATAAGGGATCCTAAAAATAAAATTTCTTAACCGACAACAAAAGAACATGAAGCACCGAGGGAGGTCTGGAGTAGGGATATTTTTGAATAAAGGCAATTACTTAAGTAAAACTCAGCTTTGGTGGTGGTGTCCCTATTTGAAAATGAGTTGAAAATGATCCTCTCCCTACTCTCAAGCTATACACTTCTCTGTGATTATTGATTATGTTTGTCAAGGTATTTATTTTTTAAGTGGTTTTTTTCATTTAGCCCTTTTTTTGTGTGAGTTACATTTACATAAACCATCTCCTATACCAAGTCAGGACAGCCCTGAAAGATGACAAAATACGGTGTAAAGTGACTTAAACAGTGCTAGTGAGTGGCTTCAACCTGGGTCCATCTAAGGCCAAGTTTAGTTTTCTTTCCTGGGGGATACTAAAACAAACTTTGTAGTTCAATAAGGAAATCTAACAGGGATTCCTGCTGTGGTGCTTGTGTTGTAGCTGCATTTCAGAAGCAGCCCTGGAGAATTTTGAATCATTGTAAGACATTGACTTCAGAGGGTCAGGTATTTATGGAGTTTGGGATATATGTAGCAATTCGTAGGAATGATGTGTTTTTAGTTGCAAAGTGAACTGTGTTTGCATACCTGGGTAACAAGTAAAGATTCCTGTTTTCTGCTTCCTTCTCCTTATAGATTTTTCGCATCAAGACGGCAATAGTGTGAAAAGCCAATCACTTGGAAATTGTTTCAAGCCACATTGTAGAGATTAGAAAGGGAGTTGTTACTATCCTTTTATTTCTTTTTTCATTTCTGAATGTGGGCACCTGTCAAAATAGAGGCAAAAAGCAAAGGATCTTATTTATTTTTCCTTGTTTAAAAATTATTTTGCATCCTTATTTTGAAAAATCAGCGTATTTGATGGCAGTATTTAGATGTTTTAGGGTCCTCTCCTTATGTTACAAGTGACATGTAAATAGCAGTGGGTAAGCTTTTCCACAGCAACTGCATTAGCTGCTCATGTGGACACTGACCTTGTTCAGATTTACTTTCATAAGTACAATCTACAGTCATGATTTTAACATACTGACAATACTGTGTCTCATCTCAGTGAGCTGGCCCACTTTCTCACTGTTCAACGCTCAGGCCCTTTTTCATTTTTTTCTCTTCTTTTACTTCTTCTTTTGACATACTTTTTGGTTCAGATACTTGTTCACATCTCTATGATAAGCACACTTTGATTTGCAGCTAATTGTAGCCACTGATTTTCATTATGTATGAGTGTCATTGTCAGAATCCATTTGGAAGTCTGACCGAGATAAAGCTGATTCCAACTTCTGATATGACCACAGCAATAAAGCAATTAACCACACTAGTTACAATGTGTGGCAGCCTGGAGGGTGCTAATATCTTTGCAACCCAATATTTACTACATTGTCCATTAGGTTTGATTTATTTCTGAGAAGATTCCATGTGTTATCATTTTATCACAAATAATTTATAATACCCTCTTTCAAAAAATATAATGTATGTTTCTCATGTCAGCCTGTTAGCATTAAAATGTTCACAGATTTAAGAGGTAGACGTAGGGAAATCAAAACTATGAGTAATATAAATGCTTAATATTCTTAAAAGGTTTGGTTATGAGATAGTAGCATTTAAATCAGTCTTTGTATGTTATTATTATTTACCTATATTTTGATTCTGACTGGCGCCTAAATCTCACACTCCACCATGTCAACCAGAGACAAGAAATAGAAAAGCTTTAAGTATGCATGACAAGCAAACATTTTTCTCACTCTTCTCATGCATAGTAGTATAAGACATGTGAAATTTCCAGAATAAATACAGGATTGGAAAAGTCATTAATAACAGCAGTCATTTGAAAGCGTCACCTAATTTAAACACTTTTGCTTTAAGTTATTGCAGTGTCATGAGTTTTATTATGCTCAATTTATTAGTAAAGGCCTGCAGAGTTCACAGCCATTTATTTTTCAGGGAACTTGATTTTATCATTAATTTTTAAATACGTAATACTCCCACTTTATTTTTAGAGTGCACTTTATTTGCAAAGATTGGTTTACTCTGATCAATACAGATGTCTTCAGGTGTGTAGTAAAGCAGAAAGCCTAGAAAGTCAAAAATGTACAAAATATGCAGCAAATTTTTTAGATGTTATACTCCAAAATTTAATGTGTATACACAACCCCCCCCACACATACATATATACATACATACATACAAAATACTATGTGTTGCATTGATTGCTAAGTCAAGGTTGGAAAATATAAGAATGACCAAGCTCCTGTTTCTACTGTTTGAGTAACTTTTTCTTGAGGGGAAACTTTTCTCTTCCAAAGGAGTGATATCTGGGTGGGAAAATTTTGTTGTTTGGGACTCGAGCCAGGACACGGAAAATAATTCGGACAATTTCTATTGCCTCACAAGTCTACTCAACAAAATTCTATCATTGCAATAATCCTTTCTCTGGGTTGAGTTCTCATGGTTGGGGCCACTTTACTTGCCCATCTCTCTGGAGGTACTTATGGGCTTAAAGAGTTGACAAAGGAGCTCTAAGTTGGGGCCCCGCCCTCCTCCCATAATTGCACCCACTTGATCCCATGCCATGTGACGCTACTGTAAATGCCTGGTGCTGATCCCTGAAAAGCCTAAATGTTTGAGTGTTTATTTCTGAAAGACATTCTTGAAAAAAAAAGAAAAGAAACTAACACTGAACATATACTCACTAGCTGTTATCTCTTTTTCCCCCTAATTAGGACAGAATTTTACCCTAAGGCAGTTAGGAGTTTGTGAACCAGCAACTCGAAGAGGACTGGCATTTTGTGCGGAAATGGGGCTCCCCCACAGAGGTTACTCTATCAGTGCAGGGTCAGATGCTGATACTGAAAATGAAGCAGTGATGTCCCCAGAGCATGCCATGAGACTTTGGGGCAGGGGGGTCAAATCAGGCCGCAGCTCCTGCCTGTCAAGTCGGTCCAACTCAGCCCTCACCCTGACAGATACGGAGCACGAAAACAAGTCCGACAGTGAGAATGGTAAGTTTCCTTTTTTGCTTTCTAATGTTGGCATTCAGTGCTTCTCTCTGTTTTGGTTGACTCCGGGGGCAGGGGGATGTTTTTCTTTCTCTCCTCCTTCCTCCCATCCTTCTTTCTCTCTCTTTCTTGTCCATTTCTTTTTGTTTTAATGTAGTAGAACTCAAGAAATGTCCTTGAATAATGCATTTTTTCCTGGAAAAAAATCAATATTTGACATCAGATTGTTAAATTAGGCAAACAGCCTATGATGTTTTGGCTACAGTTTTGAAAACTGTTTATTCATCTATAGAAAAAAAAAATAGCTTTGACTTCTCTTGGACCATATCACCTGTTGTCTTCTGTGGATTGGCAAAGCACGTGTTGATAAAGTTTACCGCAGAGCCGTCTTGCAATCAAAGATGTCTTTGTAGATTCCTCTTGAAGATATCTCAAAGAAGTTGCAGAATCTTAGAATGGATGAGTGAGCATGCAGAATAGTTTATTAACAGGGCTCTAGTGATCGAAGAACAAATTTGATCATGGTTTAAACTTACTAGTTGATGACAGCAATTGAAATCTTGGTAAAGAGGGGGAGTGTGGCCTTTGATGTTCTTTGGGGACTGGATTACTATGCAATTAAATCCACACACAAAAATTGGATTTTAGGATATCCAAATAGCAGCTTTTTGTCTATTGTAAGAAAAAAATATCTTTATAAATTATTGGGACGTTTTTTCCTATTGCCAATGCAGGATAATTTATAAAAAGTTAATTTATATGCAATAATAAATTTTAAAGAAAACTTAATTTTTAGTCAGTGCTGCTTCTAGGAAGAATTGGGCATCAGCAGCCATGCACCAGACAAAAAAATTCTCCTTCAGCTTTTAATATTAACACTGCACTAGCTATTTCAGTTTAGTTATTAATGCTGTGCATATCCTATGCATCAAAAAGCAAAGAGAAAATTAAAATGGAAGAACTGCATGACATTTGAAAAGAAAAATGGTTGTTTTATCAATGGTATTTCAGTTTTATTATTTATTGGGTGACTTTGTCAGCTTTGCTTTGGAATAGAAAAGTGGATCTATTGTTAGATTTCAGTTTCAGCTAAGTCACAGTGTGAAGTAGCACCTAATGCTTATTAGTTATTTTCTTTCTATTCATGAAAAAAGGTCTAATTTAAACCAATGCAATCAATTTTTTATCTTGTGTAGAATATCTTAGTGCATTAAACCAAAGTCAAATCAAATGATAACTATATACTCAATATCTTCATTTTGGAAGTTTCAGTTCTTGGTGGAGGCTGGATTTATTCCAACTCAAAAGAAGAAACAAGGACAGTTATTTTGACAAAATGAGCCTTAGAATCAGGATGCCAACATTTTGCTCAGCTAATCCATTCACCTCAGTAAATCCTGTGTTTATATCCATGTTCATAGTGGATTCAGAAGTCACTAACCTTAAATACGTATGGTTTGGAATCAATATTGCTTCCTGTCCAGCTGTACTTCACATAACACTCCTTGAGCAATGGGAGGTACAATGGTCATATTCAAAGGTAGCACCCAGCATTTAATTTTCTTAAAATACACAATAAAATTTGTGATGTTTTAGAAGACTAGAACGCAGCAGGATAATGCGATCAGTTCCGATTATCTGCATCATAGATCATCCATATCCATAGCTATCAACTATGTTTTAACATTGGGTCAGTTTGCCCTTTCCACCCAAAACTTCTATGGCATCTCTTACTTTCTCTCTAATAACAAAGGTTTCTTGTTATGGTATCTGTATTGGTAAAATATAAATTAATTTTATTATGTTTCAAATTATACATCTGCTAAAAGGATCTCATGGTGAATTACTAAACACATGTAATTTTTTTTCTTTTCAGAAAATGTAAACTTTGTAACCTTTAGTTAACAATATATAATATCCAAATGTTAGGGAGAAGGGAAGGAAGACTTGTGAGTTTCTTATACCACTTCCCTCACCATTTGCATGGATTAATATTAACTAGAGGAGGAAATTGTTTTGCCAAGAATCTTCTAGACCTTGTTCTTAGAGTGATGTAAAGGCAAGAAAAGTTGCACTCTTTAATTTCTCTAAGTAGTGGCTAGGAAGCAGAATGAAGAGAGACAGGGAGAGTGTCAAGGGCCTTGCCTTGAGATTCAGAACATTTGGCAGCATTTGTTGAGAGTAAACAGGTCAGCCAAGCTCAGAGGATAAAGTGTCAAAAGCAATGTTTGTTGAGTTGGGCAACATGATGACTTCAACTTGTGTTTACTCTTTTTCCGAAGGTTTGGTTGTGGTTGTAATTTTAAACAACGTTTTGATGGTCTAAGAATTCCCAGTGAGAACAGTTTAAAGAAAGAAACAAAAGCGGAAATAAAATAGATATGTTGTCTTAATGAATACTGGCTATTGCATATATTTAAAACATATGTCCATAGGAACTTTTCAGATTAATTTATTTGTTCTAAAATTTCGGTGATTACTTAGAAGGAACAAGATTTCATTTAATGTAATTAATTACATTAAGATATGGGGAAGCATAATTTTCTGAAGTATTTAGCAGACCTTATAATTTTGAATTGCGGAATTAAACAATAGTATTGAGGATTTTTTTCCTGATATTAAAAAATTATGTGTCTTTCCCTTAAGCTGGGTTATAGTAAGAAGTGAAATTTGCAGTCATACATAGGTTCTTCTAACAACTTTATAAACAGTCGTCTCAAAACTAACTCACATTTTTACCTATTAATTCCTACTTTTACTCAAGTAATTCTAATACAAAGTTACAAAAATAATTCAATTCTACTATCTTCAGGCATTTTTAATTGCTCCAACTTAAAAAGCTATTGATTTTCTGGCTGTATTTTCCTTTGACTCGTCAATTCTTTTCATTGTCTCTTTTATTCATTTTTATACTACCTTGAGATGTGTTCTTGGAAGTTCTATTATATCACTAAAGGTTGAAAAGAGAAGGAGACGGGTGAAATAACTCACCAAAAGGAAACTAATTTAAGAACCAGATGCTGATGTGTTTTCATCTGGTTTAACATGAGAGCTTTCCTTGACTGTTTTCTTCATTTGAAATAACTGTGAATGAGGCTGTTTTTCCTAGAAAAAAAAAATGTTATTCAACATTGTAAAATTATGCAAGCAGAGTGCCTGATGTTCCAGCTACAACTTCAAAGAAGAATTTAGTCACTAAAAGGGATTGGATTCCATTTATTTATTGATAAAGAGGCCAACAGTTCAAGTTAAGAAGGCGCTAGAACTGCTGTGAGGCTAATGAAATTTTGATGGCCCGAGCATCCCCCAAGAGTAAGAGAACATTCGGACCGTGTCACACAGTTCTTTGTTAGCTGAGATTCAAAACAAGTGAAAAGGTTTATTCTTTGGCAAAACTAACTTTTCACCAGCCATGGGGATCTGACGTTAAAAAGAATTTTGATAAAAAAAATTTTTTACAGTATATTGAGTTTTCTATGTAATTCCAAATATTAATCTTGTTCCAAATGAAGGGTATGGGAGAAGCCCTTTCTTGGCAGCCATTGATTGTTGTGGTGTCATTGTTGTAGTGGACTCTGCCCGGCACCAGGACAAGTTCTGGAGGGACAGTGATTTGGGATCACCTACTAACAGCAGTTTGAGTAAAAACGGTTGAAAGGTTATAAAGTCAGTGTGATAGGATACCCCAGTCAAAGGTAGAATTCTCAGTGTGCTCTGGATTATTGTCGGCACCTGGGACTACAGGTGCACGCCACCATGCCTGGCTAATTTTTGTCTTTTTAGTAGAGACGGGGTTTCACCGTGTTGTCCAGGATGGTCTCAATCTCTTGATCTCGTGATCCGCCCACCTCCGCCTACCAAAGTGCTGGGATTACAGGCATGAGCCACCGCGCCCGGTGGTGTTAAAATATCCCTGACTGAAACCCCACCACCCAGCTTTGCAAGCGCTGTAATCTGACCTCAGTTCCAAATACCTATCTAAATGTCAGGAACAAAGGTCTTTTTCTTTTTCTTTTTCTTTTTTTCCCAAAACATCAGTCTTTAAGCTTTAAAAATGTTTCCTTGGAGAGTAACTCAGAGTGTCAAGAGATGTGCAGAAAATCCGAAGAAGGGTAGGGGTGCTCCTGGTATCAAGGAAATAAGAACCAGAAGTCATCAGGACAGTGAAGCTATTTAGCAAAGAAATGTAAGTGGGAAAACATGTAATAAAGTTAGTTTTGTGATTAAGTAAATAAATGTTTGTGTGTGTATCGCTTCCCAGAAGCAGCCAGGCATAGACAATAGTCCTTTGTCATCCAGCCAGTGTGGTGGTGTCCCAGGTGCCTGGATTCGGGAGGGTTCACATTCATTCATTCATCCCCTGCGACGGTTACCCCCTGAATCACCTAGAGCGGGAGTTGTGAGCTCTTGCAACTCCTGCGGGCCTTGTCCGCTCCTTCAGCTGCGTGCTGAGTTCCGGAGGGGCGGAGCTCTCCTCTTGGAGTCTAGTTCCTTCTTCCACCGCCTCAGCCCGTTAGCCCCCTGGGAGAAAGAGGACCCTTGATGGAAGGCAGGCCAGCAGGCGTTGGCGCTGCTCTTCCACCTCCTGGTGACTCAGGACCCCGACAGCCTCCATTGAGGACGGTCTTTGCGAACGTGATGCCCGGAGGTGGGACTCCTGGTTTCGTATGGGCACTACCACCTTCCAGCTTTGAGACCTTGGGCAAGTTGCTCACCCTTTCGTGCCGCGGTTTCCACGTTGTAAAATAGGGATAACGGTAAACAGGGTATAGTCTTGTGAGGTCGGGGCTGTTCTGAGAATTAAATGAGCTCAGGTATGCCTGGCGCTTACAACAGTGCCTGACATCTGGTGAGTTCTGAATAAGTGTGTGCCCTTGTTATTATTTGTAAAAGGTGGAAAATTGTATCTGTTTTATGCGGCTATGAAGATTAAGTTAAATAAACAATATCAAGTGCCTGCCTACCTATTGTGACTATCTACCACAATAGATATCCCCTCCTCCTCCCCCCCGCTCCTCCTTTCTCACCCCCTCACCCCACCCCAGGGCTGCATTCATCAAGTGTTCCGGCAAGATGGGGGAGAACGAACGGTGTCTTCCAGAAAAGGCAGTGATCATTTGCGCAGTCTGGAATTTCTGTCGCCATTTATTGACTCTCTTATTTTCTCCAAAACCCCACATCCTTTTTAATTGACTGTAATGAAATGAATGTACATTGAATGGTGCTGATTATTAGTCTGATGGCTGTAGACTTCAAAGATTTTAGCATGCTCCTTCCCCTCCTGGCCAAAGAAAATGTCAAAAGTAGTGTTTCCCTCAAAGGCATGTTCCTTAGACAGCTGGTCAATTAAAAGGCAATTTAACTGATGCTCCTCAGTTCACACAATAAAATAAATCCTTCCAAGAAGACTTCGTTTCTCACCTAAGTTTGAGCAGTGTACCTGTTGTAGGACCCCACTAATGCCACATTAATTGGGCATGATACTGAAGTATTATGGACTAATTTGGCTAATGAAAAAGGGTATAACGTTAAAGTACAGTCTTTTTAAATGTAATAGATACTTGCTTTGCACAGCTGAAACACTTTTCAAGGAACCAATTTTACTTGTCCTTTGAAATAGTATTTTAAAAGTCTACTTTCTGTATGGAAAGATAAACTCAAAAAGTTGCATCATTGTATTCTAATAGGTAAACGGTGTACCCCTTAAACCAATTTGATAAATGACTGTAGTGATAGCGTTTCCATCAGTCTCTGAAGAGAGAACTTCAGCTATTTTGCAATCCAGATTTCCGTGTCAGGCGGAATTCTGTTCTCTGGAAAGGAGGACAGTGCCATTTCTTCTCTTCCTGAGCAACTGCAGATAGGTGAGTGAGGAAATAGACGGACTTGTAGCACATCCAGGGCTGATTAAATTCTAGGAGAGTTTGAGAGAAATAGTTAGCCACCTGTGTCATGTACTTGCGATCATTCTAGGGCAACACAAATGCCACATCTCTCGTGGCTGTTTGGAGGAAGGGGTACTATCTTAGTTTTCTGAAGATGATTTGAAGAGAGGTGTACTTTTTCTCCTCACTAGCATAATTCCATTCCTTCAACTTTATCCAGGAACCTTTTTTGAACTAACTTTGGACGTTGATTGAAAGACATAAAATGGAATTCTGTTGCTGTAAGAAACACATGGCGTTTCAGTGTTATTCTAATTTTATGAGATTCTATTACACATACTAAACTGTAACTTGAATATGAATTTCACTGTGGACCCTCTTCCGGCATGTAATGGTCAATTCTGGCATGATCTCCTGTAATAAATTATATTTTATGTTTTATGTGCACTAGAATGTCAAAAATAGCAAAAGTAATATGTCGGTGGGCTTACTAAATCAGGCTCAGAATTAAAGTGCTGCTTTGCAAAATGCTGTCAAATAGTTCCTAATATATAAAAATAATTACATTGCCTTGATAGATATACATTTACAATTTCAATAGTGACTTGTCATTCTTTGAGTAAAAGCTTTCATGTTTCATTTAAGGATGAAATAGATTGACTTCATGGGTATGTACAAATCACTTTTTAGTATAATAAGTTATGATTTAGCTGGCCGGGCATGGTGGCTCACACCTGTAATCCCAGCACTTTGGGAGGCCAAGGCTGGTGAATCACACAGTCAGGAGTTCGAGACCAGCCTGGCCAACATGGTGAAACCCCCGTCTCTACCAAAAATACAAAAATTAGCCTGGCGTGGTGGCAGATGCCTGTAATCCCAGCTACTCGGGAGGCTGAGGCAGAGAATTGCTTGAACCCGGGAGGCGGAGGTTGCAGTGAGCCAAGATTGCGCCACTGCACTCCAACCTAGGCAACAGAGTGAGACTCCATCTCACACACACACAAAAAAAACAAGTTACGATTTAAATAAAATTCTAAAAAGTTTAGTATTGTGAAACTAGAACTGAAATAACTATAAAGTTCACTACTGTTGTTGTTATTACAGGCTTAAGTATTTACATACATTCATATTTTTCTGTTCTAAGAGGATTTCCAGAAAGCATGGCAGCTTGCTACTCTTCACATGGAAATTGCCGTTTCTATTAAACTGAATTTGCGTTCTAAGTGTTTTTGTTAAAGTATACAGAATATATGCCATCTCTGTTTCAATTCTAAATGTTCTTTTAGTTGTAGAGTTGAAATTAAAGTGAAGCATGCTATGAATGTAACAAAACTGATGATGTATGCTATTTTGATTTTTGAATGTGTTTTTGATATCCTTGAAAAATCACAGTGGTAGTAGTAAAATTGTTTTAATTAATGAATTGAATAGTGGTGAGTGCTGAATCAGGTTTATTCATGTAATTATCACTGAAATAGAAAAAATAAGTGTTACAGCCATAGAACCTTAGTTTATTTGCCATTCCGTGGGCATTCAAGTGTTGGAAAATCAACTGGGTTTTTTTTTTTTTTTTCGGTGTTATTTAAAGAATATTCTTCTCAAGTCATAATAATTCTGTTTATTAACATTACATTCACATACAATTTTATACATGATTATCTTGTACATTATTTACTGAATGGTTTGAATACTAACTTCACTATATTGAAATTTTCTTATATTTATCAGTTGACTTAAGATCATTTTCCATAATAAATAGACTGTACACAAACTGAATGTGAAACCTATTTGAATGCATGTTAAAATGGATATAAATGCATATACACTTAAGAAAAGAGCAACTAAAAATGTCTGATGACTATTGGCTTGACTTTAGTCATACAGATCCTGAAAACTAAATAAAGTTTGAGTGTAACTTATTGAATAGATTTCTTGTTTACTATATCAACTAAGTCTTCATTCAACAAATAATAAATGCTGGATATGGTACCAGGTGCTGGAAAAACAAAAATGAGTAAGATATATTCCCTGACATCTAGACGCTCACAGGGTGGTTCGGCAAACCGGCAAGTAGGCATGTAATTAGGTTTTAATGTGGTTAGTGTTATTACAACAGAATATGCAGAGTCAGTGTCAGCCCTGAGCTGACTGTTGCCAACAGAGACTGGGGGCAGGAGAGGAGAGAATATTTCATAAAGAAGGAAGGAAGCGGCATTGGACCAGAGGCTTAAAGGATGTGGAGAAATTCAAGATGTAGACAGAACAGCGAAAGAGAATGTGTAACATCCCTGGGGAATGCTCCAGAAGCCACAAGGAGCTTGGTGCCTGGAACACATGAGGCTGCAGAAAAGGAGCCCCGGAACAAAGTCTTCATGGTGATGCTAAGGGATTCGCACGTTTTCCTGCAGGTAATGGCGAGGCTCTGAGGGATTTTAATGCAGAGGAATAGTATGGTCATGTTTGCATTTTACAGAGTACCCTGAAAGCAGTGTGGATTGTTAACTGTCTTTCCTCAACGAGAGTAACCTCCCCGGGGACAAGGTCCTGTTCCCTGTTGTACCTCTGAGCTCGCCTCACCTACTACGTGAACCTGGAAATGAAGGTTTTGTTGAATGAGAAAATAAGGGACTTAGAGGTCAAACTTGGAAGCAAATTGGCCAGTTAGGTAGTAGTATAATTATCAAAGTGGGAAAATAGAAAAGTTTGGATCAAAAACCAGAAAGGAAAGGGAGACCTATTTAAGCAGAATCAAGATTTGATGATTAATTGGGAGAAGAGAAACATTTAAAGAGACTGTCTTCCCCAACACAAGAGACTCGGTGAATGACGGTATAATCCAAGTTGAAGGTTAAAGTATTTTGTCTATGGTAAAGTTAGTAATTCACATGAGAACAGATAGTGTTTGAGGTGTCTGTGGGCCATCAAATTTTGGTAATTTATTAGCCAATTATATATGTATGTACACACACACACACACACACACACACGTATACACATATATATAAGAAATTCAATTAGCTTTTATGTAAAAATATTTACTCTGTGATCTATATTATTTACACTTAAAGCCGCAGGGCAGAATTAAACCTCTTTCTGAAAGCAAATAGATCGAGAAAAGAAGAGGAGTGAAGCTAGAATCCTAAGCTCACCAATATTTAACATAAGGGGATAGATGAAGCACCATTAAAAGAAACGAAGAAGGATCTTTTATAGAGGCAAAAAAAAAAAAACCCATAAGATTAATTGACAAAAGACAACAAAAGAGACATACTGTGATTGGCAGAGTCAAAACCTTCCAAAAGTTGCTGGGTACAGCAATACCCGTGTCTGTAGTCCCAGCACTCAGGAGGGAGCCTGAGGTGAGAGGATGGCTTGAGCCCAGAAGTTAGAGAGCAGCCTGGGAAACAGAGTGAAACCCCATCTCAGAGAAGAACCTTCCAGCAAGGATAATGTATGTGTAGTGGGTGTGGAAGTCAAGTTGTGGTAGTTCAGAGTTGAACCAAAACCTTAAATGTGGCACCAGCAAGTGGAGATTATTCTCTCTGAAGCTCCACTAAGGAAGGAGAGAGCGAGGCTGGGGGATCCAGGGATGGAGATACTTGTATATTGGAAGACATTTCAGCATCTTCTTAAGGAAAGGGACAGAGCAGCAGAACAAGAAGGTAGAGTAGAGGCGATTGAGGGAAAATGAAAAGCGTCTGGCCTCCGAGAATCAGGAGTGAAGGGGCCCTTGGAGTATGAATGTGGGTAACTGCGAGTCCCTCAAAACTTTTATTTTTTAAGGTACTTTTCATCTCACAACTTTGTATACATAATTAATTTGGTGTTTGCTATAGAAAAGGTTTACTAAAGAAGATACGTTTCTGTCTAAGATTGATTGAAATCATAACCAATTTTACATCAGTGTAGTATAAATTGATAATATTTGATGGAACTGACAGTCCATGTCATCAGAAGGTTTGGGAATGAAGCACATTCTTATCCAAAATTTATATTTTACTTAAAATAGTTCTATAAAACTGTAAAACTGGAGTTACACATCCAGATTCTAATGGAAAACAGTTATTAGCTTTGGAGCCAGAGCTATAGCATTGCTCTCAGGACTAGTCCAGGGACATAGGTAACTTCTGATTTCCTCTCCTTGATTCTTGGTGTGTATATGTGATATTTGTATATATTCATATAGGTGTGTGTGTGTGTATATATATATGAATGTGTGTACACACTCCTACATGTGTGTATGGATGTGTATGTATTCATATATGTGTATATATATAAATATGTACATGTATGTGTGTGTGTGTATAATCTTTGCCCTGAGGACTAAGTTAATAGCTAGGAAATAAGTTTCCACCTTAGTAACTGTCACATAATTGTGCACTAACAATCTTCTTCTGCTTAAAAAGAAAATGCATGTTTGTAAACATAAAGTTATATAATCAGATTTAAGTTTTTAATGAACACTTGAGACAATATCAAACATTATGTTAAAGAACATATATACAAAAGGGAAGCATAAAACCTAGTTACAAGTGATATATCCAAGAGAAATAGAAATAGGCCATTAAAAACCAGAGCAATAGTTATTGTTTGCATATTGCAAACTTGGAAAATTATGACTTTGTGAAAAAATTTCTCAGACTAAACTGGGTAATATAAAGTAATCGGTGTGAAGTATGCTTGCCCTTCCAACTGGTTGATATAGGAGTGTTAACGTTCACAAAGAGAGAACTTAAAATTTTGACATACAGCAGATGAAGATTCCTAGGGAATTTGAAAGTACTTGAATGAAATGTCAGTTGCTACAGAAAACAAGTACAAAATATTCTCTTGTAATGGACTGTGTCTCATTTATTGTGACTGGAGTACCATTGTATAGATGGCAGGGTACAAAATATGCCTATAGGTGAACCAAATTATTTAAATGAAACCATTTAAAGAGTTTATGGTTTCACATAATCACTGGAATTTTTAAAGCATCTAATCCTTATTTGTAATGCACCATCTTAATAACCCAAGTAAAATGATGGGATATGACAGATGTGATAAAAGTGGAACTTTGCATCAAATGAACTTAAGAATAAATCATTATGAGTGTTTAAATCAATGTCTTTAATTTATCTATGATGTGATTTAGCATTTCCTGTTTATTGGGCAACACAGATAAGCAGGTGGATAATAAAAACTAGTTTCTCTTTTAGGATTTACACTTTTATTCTTAATCTGTGTGTGTATATATTCTTTTAAAAATAAAAATTGCAACTTCAGTTTTCACCTGTTTCCACATGCTATTAGATTTTTTTCTATAGCGTAGTACTTTTTTCATGCCATGGTTTATCATAATTTAACGTATCCACTACTTTTGGACATCCAGGTTTGAACTTTTCGCTACTATAAGTGATACTGCAATAATTATCCCAGTGGCTAAATCTTTGCCTCTAATTCTGTTATTACCTTAGGATAAATTTTTGGAAGTGGAATTTCAGAGCCAACAGGCTATACAACCTAAGGCTTTTGATACACCCTGTCAAAATGCCCTGTGAAAAGCCTTGTATCAATTTATACTCCCAACAGTATACAAAAGTGCCTTTTCCCCCAGGGCACTGACAGGGAGTATTTCCATGCTTTAAATTTTTGACAATTTGACAGATGAAACAGTGTCCTACCTTTTTTGTAATTTGTGTTCGTTTGATTAATGAGTTGAATATATTTTCACATGTATGTACCTTTTGTATTTCTTCTTTTGTGAATTGCCAATTCTTGCCTCTGTCTATTACTCTGTTTGGATGTATGAAGAAATGGGTCACCCAGAGTATAAGGAAAACTGAAGGCAGAGATGGACGTTGAGGACACCAGGACCGTGACTCTGCTTTTTCTCCCTGTGTACATGTGGCCTCGATGAGACAGGTTTAGTTGCAGGACCTTTTGTGTATAAACATCTTCTTACAAGTGGGCCTTCTGCTCAGAGACATAGGTGTAAGTTTCACAGTAGTGAAGAGCAGGTGTAAATGAGCTGGGGCATAGCCCTAATGTGTGGCCCTAAAGTCTAGCTGGATGTCGCCTGTACACTGTTTACTACAGATTCTAGGTGCCGAGAAGGTCTGCACTTACTCCAGTTCAGAGTAGCAAGTTCATTTTCACAAAGTTTCTCTATCCTTAGTGAATAAATAAAAAACGTAAAGCAGGTGACAAATAGCACTGGGAGGTAAATCTCTTTTCACCAATCCATAGAGTGTTGGAAAAGATGCAGGAGATGTATAGGGATATAGATGCAGTCCTATGTCACTTAACCCATACGTTCAGAGAAATGCATCATTAGACAGTTGTGTCACTGTGTGAACATTGTAGAGTGTCAATACACAAGCATAGAGAATATAGCCCACTATGGATCTAGGCTGCATGGTATAGCCTGTTGTTCCCAGGCTACAAATCTGTACAGCCTGTTACTGTACAGAATACTGCAGGCAATCATAACACAATGGTATTTGTGTATCCACACCTAGAAAAGACACAATAAAAATGTGGTAGTATAATCTTACGGGGTTACTGTCATGTATGTGGTTCATCACTGATCAAAACATTATTGTGTGGTGTGTGACTGTAGAGATATAGATACAAATATAGATGATTATGGACATGAAGTTTTTTTCTTATTAAGTTGCAAATTGTTTTTATATGAATCTTATTAACCCTTAATCTGTTTGTAAATATTTAGATCTTAATATTCTGTAAATATTTTCCCATTTGACTTTGTGTAAGGTATTTTTTATATAAAGGATTTTTTTTACAAACTTTAAAATATAATCAAATCAATAGCATTATTTACTTGTGACCTCTTATGCTTAAAAATAGTGATTTCACTCTAGAGCAAATACTAATTATATTTTTCCTTATTTATATGTATAAATATAATTATATTTTTCCTCATTTATATGTCTACATCCTTACTTAAGTATACTTATTATATATTATATATATAACATTTAATTCATCTGAATTTTGTAATGTAACAGCTGAAGTAGGAATTTAATTTTTTTTCACATTATTCACTTTTGTAAATGTCATTTAATTTAACCAGGGGATACTTCATATTGTTTAATAAATATATGCTAATCTACTTTATTTCAGCAATGAGACATCAATAAAAATTTGTGCAGTCAAATCTTTGCAAAGAAGTGGGATAGGATTTGTGAAATATAATAGGTTTAAATACTAAATTCAGGTTTGATGATTTCTGATAGATTTAGAATGCTAACTGAAAATAAATATTTTCAGGAATACACAATTAGCCACTAGGAGTGTAATGTGTAACCTTTAGGCACTGTAAAAAAATGTAATGAGGAAAAGCAGACTTAAAGAAGCTTACATTTGATGTCAGAAGCAGTTATCAAGATCTATTTTTCAGTAAAAATAAAGTGTTAATCCTGCAAAAAGTCAGGTTACATAAGCACATAAGCATAACATTTAATCCCTATATTACCTATTTTGAGAGTTCGTTTTAAGGAATAAAATACATCCTTTGCTGTCAAGCTGATAGGCTTGTAATATTGGGCTTTACAACAGGGAAACAATTGGAAGACAAAACAACTAGATGAAATACATTGCTAAACTGCACATTGAGAAGAGAAAAGCAATAAGGATTCAGAAAAGGAAAGACTGCAGAATTTATAGGTTGAGCAGGACTTTGAAAGATGGTAAAATCTGTTTTAAGTGTAGCAGGAGACCAGTACATACTTAGAGTTGGAACTGCTCCAGGAAGTAGTGGAAGCAACAAGGGAAAACAATGGTAGCATTGTAAGGAGGCCACCCGATCTGGAGAGATCCTCTTGGGAAACCGTGGAAGTTAACATTGACAGTTAAGTGGAATCCACTTACGCAGAACTGTGAGCATTGTGCCAAGAGGTCTAAGACTGTCTCTGTGAGTAGCGTCTGGCCAGTCTAGGTCCTAGAGCAGAATTGAGACGCGATGAACAATAAATGGACTATATCAGGGTGAGCTTGGGATTGATGAGTCAAGATCCATTATGAAATAAGAAGGTGTTACATCGTGAATAGAGTAGAAGGAACAAGTTGTAGCAGTGTTGACAGGGCTCTGTAATGTGAGAGAAGAAGAGTACAAGGCTAAAAAAGACTCCAAGCTTTTGGGTGCAGAACCTGGAGAAATGTTCCTGTAATAGAGAAAGAAAAAAAGGAAAAGCCGTAGAAAGATAGTTAAAATAGACTGTCATCTGCACAATTACATAAAGTCATAGTGCAGAAGAGTTGACATTGAAGTTTGTGAAATAGTATATAGTATATAAAAGTGTTACCAAAACTCAAAAATAAATGTGGATTTAAAGAAAAACATAATGGTTTTAGAGAATAAGGTGGAAAGTGAACAATAGCAGATCAAGTTCAGAATCAAAAGATGAAAGGATGGAAAAGTTATTTTTCCATCTTTCATGAGTCATTTCTTAGAATGGGTCATTCAGTGATCACTCGGTATCTAATAAAAATACTATATCATAGTAGCCTAGTTAACTTTCATATACCTGTACTCCAATACCTTAAGGTGCACTAATTTTCTACTAGAGTAAGACCTTAGCGATTGAAGAGCAGAGTCTGAGAGTATTTTATCCCCATATATTTTAGTTACTTCCTGCCAAATCTCAAAACAATCACAACATAATATAGATTTTCTGTACTCTTGACTTTGTATTTATCTTCACCACAGCCATAATGAGGGTTTTGCAGCTGATATGCTTTCCATGGGAACCTCCTGAGAACATGAACATTAGAGGCAGGATGGTGCAAGGAAGGAGGCTGTAGGATTATGATAGTAAACTGTATTCCCTTCCACCTGTGAGTGGCAATCCTGATAAGATTTTCAATCAAGTTGATTGAGTTTTGTAGATGGCTTGTTAAAGACACAGCAGATGTCCTGACCAGTGGGCTCTTTTATCCTGTAAAGACAGGCTAAGAATCCAGTAGTTTGTATTGTCGACCTTTGCATCTTCAGGATTTCCATGTTAGATCCTTAGTAACTAAGTTCCTTACTTAGTTTCTAACTAACTTCCTTAGTTGCTAATACCATTAGCAGATTGAGGGCTCTTACTCTTTTATCTCAAAATAGCAAATGGTGAGTGTGGAGGATCAGAGGGGCGCATAGGCTATATAGTGTAGCCTTAAAACGTTGTTGTAGTTTTCACCTGTCTGTCCCCAAATTGAGCTCTAAAAGGGATAAAAGCTGATGTAAAGCGATCTATTTGGAGGTGAGGGTTTGTTCTTTAAAGGATAAGAACATTGCCCATGTATATATCCATGAGTGCTGGTTTCTTCCCCTAGATTGCAAGTGGTTTGTACGGCATGTGCAGCCCATCTATAGTTGACAGTTGTCAGGCAGGATTCCCTTTAGAAGTATCGGAGAGGAGACAGAGTGTCTGTTGACCCTTTCCGTGGGATGCATTTCTTCTCCTGTTTCGCTCGTATGGTTTCCCTCACAAAAATCCTCCTCCTCCAACCAATGCTGGTTCTGCGATTCAAACATCGTTCCCTCATGAAACACTTTGTGTTGGCTCCAAAATCCTTTGACCTCCCCCACAGCAAATGTCATTACTATCCAGAAGCATTTTGAAAACAGCCATTTGTAACAGTGACCTTTCCAATGGTAATTGCTAAGGATTTTGGATGTGAATGTTGTGTTATTGTTCTTCAGAGAAACCACTATATGAAAATCTAAATGGCAGAGAAGTTGATGGAGGCAGAGATAGGCATTTGGATTTTACTCAACATTTATTATGTTTAATCTCTTCAGCTACCCTCTGAGATTAGTAGTGTTATCCGTGTTTTGCAGAGGAAAGAAAACTAAGGCTTAGGAAGAATCTAAATACCTTGCTAAGGTCACACAGATACTGAGTGACAAAGCCAGGAGTTAAAGCCACAGCCTAATTCTAAAACCTGCTGAGTAAACGTCCTGGTCTTGGGTGGAGTCTGTTGGCGTCCAGACAGTAGTAGAGTGTTGGTCCTCAGCTCACTTGCTTTGCAATGAGAAGGAAAGAGCTTTTTCAACTGAAATATCCTCACTGTCTCCAGGAGCTTCTGCGCAGCTGAATTTCTTTCCTACTTCTTAGTTTAAGATGTAATCCTACTCTATTAAGAAAAGTTTCTGGCCAGGCACAGTGGCTCATGCCTGTAATCCCAGCATTTTGGGAGGCTGAGACAGGCAGATCACCTGAGGTCAGGAGTTCGAGGCCAGCTTGGTCAACATGGTGAAACCCCGTCTCTATTAAAAACACAAAAAATTAGCCGGGCGTGGTGACAGATGCCTGTAGTTTCATCTACTTGTGAGGCTGAGGCAGGAGAATTGCTTGAACCCGGGAGGCGGTTTCTGTGAGCCAAGATTGTACCACTGTAGTCCAGCCTGCGTGACAGAGTGAAACTCTGTCTCAACAAAAGGAAAGAGAGAGAGAGAGAGAGAGAGAGAGAGAAAGAGAAAGAAAAATTTCATAGTCACAGTGGTAAGGGCATTTGATGAGAAGATAAGAGATCTGGTTTCTTATTCTGGTTCTATCAATTCATTGTTTTACCTTACACAGCTCACCTGGTGTCACTGGGTTTGAATTTCTTCAAATTGTGCCTTCTTATTAAATAATTTTAGTGTGCATTGTTTTATCTTTGATTAAGATTACAAAGCTAATTTTGCAAAGGTTTTTCTTGAGGATTTATCTCAAGGGAGGAAAGTCATGTTGGGTGAGGATAGGTCTAACAAAGTGAAGATGCAAAGCATAAACATCCAGGAAACCACCTGAAGTGGTAAGAAAAGTTAGATTTATTTTTTGCATCCATCAAACATAACCCAAGTTTCCGTTGCTTCTGTGTGTCTTCTGTAAGTATCATGTCTATGACGAATAGAGCTTAAACTAATACAACATACACTCGCCTACAGAGCTTTTCTTTTCTTTTGTTTTGACTGGTGGTGGTAGTCAGGAAGAAATTTTTTGGTGAATACCTTACCATACCTAGCAAGCAGGTCCTATATTTAATTGGTTAATACAAAAATAACTGACATTACCTGAATATTTTAATCAACCTTTTTAAAAGATAAGTCGGTTTTACCCAAAAAGAGACAATAACATTTCCCCTTTCTCTTTCACATACTTTCCAAAAGGAGCGATGTGGTGTGGTACTTACTGTTTTGCTTAACCATGGTCCTGATTTCTAAACATGAGTCATTCCTACCCCGGATTTTCCTGAGTATTATTATCTGTGTCTTTCTTGAGATACTACACAATCTGGAGCAGTTCAGTTCATTCTTTCACTGTGAGAATATTCATGTGATTATCCGCTTGTTTCTAGGGGAAGTGATCTCTGCATAACAATTCTGCTTTCTGTTGCTAAAGGATCTATCAGATAATTGAATATCTTAATCATAAGTCTGCTGTGGACCTTGAGAGACATTAGTTTTATTTTCTGTAAGGAAGCCTAGAGAGACAAAACTGAACTAGGTATCATGGTTTTTCTGTATTTGCCTGTGTTTGTGTTTAATTATTTTTTTTTTTCCTGCTTTTGTCCTAAGTTCTTACTATGAAGTGGAGACGTTTTGGTCTTCAGTTTCATGACGTACTTCTTTTCGCATTTGAGAAGCAAGACTGTTATCCTTCCTTTCTCAAAACTAGTTAGACCAATATTCATTCCTAGATAAATCGTTCCTACCTTTTAGCCCTAGTTATTTTCATTATTCACTGAGCTTTTTCCTAGTTTATCATGACTCCTTCGTTTCTGAGGACATCAAAAATTCTCCTCCCCATCACACACACATACACATACACATACACACACACACACATACACATACACACACACACACACACCCACACACACAGACTTCCTTATGTTTTAATGTACTGTTGATGTGTGTACCCAGCATATTTTTGCCTTTTTAATGGTAACACCCTATTTCTGTTCAAAGTTACTTTTAGTGTCTAAAATGTGTATCAATGCTGTATTAAAAACCGTGGTGTCTGCCCTCAAATATGTCTTCAATGGGTAAATCTGTTTTGTGACCCTTTTCTTCAATCTGACCTAAGCTTCACCATAATGTTTCTGAAACCACTGAAAATATCCACAATGTATTACCTTTCTCTTCTCCTACTTCTTGGTAAATTTCTTTGTAATTTCCAACTTTGGATTTCTCTAGAGTTTTCCATAAAATTCTTATTTCCTGGATCACCATGGATGACTAGATTAGGATTTTCTGATCATTCTCTTCCCACATCCTCTAGTCTTACCAGTCGAATACAATCACATGATCTTGTCTAGTTTCCTATCCTGCTAGTCTTACCAATTGAATACAATCACACGATCTTGTCTACTTTCCTATCCTGCTTCTAATTATCAGACTCTCTCCCTTCCGCCCCCTCTCCTTTCATCATTTTAAATTTCTTCATAACTGAGGCATTCAAATACATGTTTCTTTCAACTTGCAGTTCTTAACAGACCAGGATGAGCAATAAATATCTATTTGAAGTCCTGACTTAGTAGCTTTTCAAATGTTATTTCCCGCACCCTACAAGTCGATGCAACTTTAAAGAGATCTAGGTGTGAAAGAGAATACAATATGGGAGTTAATGAAAGGCTGTTTCACGAACCTGATATTTCAGTTTATATCTGTTTTTAAAATATACCTTAAAATGTCTTATTGTAGTTTGCAGCTTAAGGTGTTATATAGATAAATTATGCAAACTCTCATTAACAAAAATAACTTTCTGTACATTGCAAATATACTTCCAGTTAGAAGACTGCTGTTGGGGAATAGAATGGTAACTCTCTTTTAGTAGCCTACTTTTTTTCCTAGCAGGCACAAATCATTAGGAATAAATTGTCTTCTGTCATTGTAGCCAGTAATTGGTGACATTTTCTTGTCACTATGGGATTATAAATAACAGCAATATATGTACTGTCAACAGATTCATTATGTTATGCCAAACATAAACCAGTAGTCTGTTTCTTTTAGCTGTAGTTTGCATGCCTTCCATATTAAGTATGACACTGACGTCTTTACAAATTAAAAAAATACTCAACAGAGCAGTGTTGTTATTAATAACTTCAATTTTTTTAAGCTTTAAATATGTTATAATTTCTTCTATTTCTTCCAATACTCTTCTGGAAAATATATTCTTCCAAGATTTCTTTGTTTGCAAACAGGTATTTGATAACTGGTGAATTAAACAGATAGTTATTTTTAGTAGTAAAACATACGAGAGATTGTAAGCATTTTTGATGCATCTTAGCAGAGCTCAAATTATAAAAGTAATGATACATACCTTGTCTTCAAATTTTTAGTTTACATAGTAAATAGTGGTCACCTGTCCCATGCTGAACAACAACAAAAATCCATCCAGAAGAAAAATTAACATGGTCTAAATATCATAATTTCTTACTTCATTGATAATTTTGACACATTAATAACTTTTTTTTTTTAGTCTTGCTCTGTCACTCAACCTGGAGTGCAGTAGCATGATCTTGGCTCACTGCAGCCTCTGCCTCCCAGGCTCAAGTGATCCTCCCACCTCAGCCTCCTGAGTAACTGGGACTATGGGCATGTGCCACCACATTCGGCTATTTTTTTTTTTGGTAGAGATGAGGTTTCACCAGGTTGCCCAGGCTGGTCTCAAACTCCTGAACTCAAGCAACTTGCTTGCCTCGGCTTCCCAAAGTGCTGGGATTACAGGTGTGAGCCACTGCTCCAGTCCTATTGATAATTATTAAGTTAGATATCCTTTTCTAATTTGAGTGTCCTGGCAATGGTATATACCCGTCACCTCTTTGACCTCCCGATAAAGAAGGGCAACATCTCACTTTCAGTAGCTGCCATTGCTTTGTAGAGAAGAAGCTTTATTTTTCTTTGCTTTTGCAAACTTCAGACAGAAAAGGCCCTGCTGGTTATGAAGAGGACATGGAAAGCAAGCTGGCTCCAGCTTTCCTGTGACCGCTATCTTCCTAGACAAGTTTGTCAGCCTCTGCATGAGTCTGTTTTGCCTTGCTATCAAGGAAGTACCTGCGGCTGGGTAATTTATAACGAAAGAGGTTTATTTGGCTCATGGTTCTGCAGACTATACAAGAAGCTTGACACCAGCATCTGCTTCTGGTGTGGGCTTCAGGAAGCTTTTACTCATGGAGGATGGAAGGGGAGTTGAAGTGTCACGGTAAGAGCATGGCAAGAGCAGGAGCAAGAGAAAGGAGGAGTTACTGGGCTCTTTTTAACAACCAGCTCCTGCGTGAACTAACAGGGTGAGAACTCATCACCAGGGTGATGTCACCAAGCCATTCATGAGGGATCCCCTCATAATCCAGACACCTCCCACATGGCTCTACCTCCAACATTGGGGACCATATTTCAACATGAGATTTAGAGGGGACAAATATCCAAACTATATCAGCCTCTGAACCAAGACTTGAAGTTCTTGCCTATTCCCTAGAGTCATTTTTGGGAGCCCCCTACTGAAGGGAATTCTGACTTTCCTATTGAGGAGATGCCTTCTAAACTTCTCTCTTTGGTTCTCTCTTAACAGCTACACAACATTTAAAGACCTTTCAAAATTTTGGATTTCCCTACTTTGTGAAAATACTGTTATCCAAGTTTTCCTTACTTTGTTTCTTATTTATTCACTCAGCAAACACAGCCAAGGCATTGTTTCTGACTCTCCAGGGACTACAAAGCTGAAAAACAAGACCTACTAGTGAATATAGTATATATATATATTTAGAAGTAACTCTTAACGGGAACTACAGTCACGTGTGAGTTTCACACCTCTTTACTCACATGCTTTGTGTCTTAATATTTCTGTATTAATTTTTCATTATTCTGGGAAGTACATCGTTCAGATACCCGTTTCTTCATCTAAAAGTTAGTCTTTTAATAAAGCGTTTTACTACTAATAGAGGCACCATAGTCTTTTTGGTTTTACAGACTAAATCTGAGTTGTATTTGAATTTCAATTCTGCTGTTTTTTTCTTGGCCACTTCCTTGATATCCTTTCTGTTTAAAATAATGCTATCTAAAGCAGCAATATAAATTGCAAACTCAACATATTCTCTCTCATAATGGAAAATTGTAAAATAAGTTTTTAAAATATAAACCACTATAACATCCTTAAGACATTATGAAATCACATGATGAGTTGTGTTATATATTTTTCGTCATGGCACTCAAAACGATTTGCCAAAGTGGAGCCCAAGTTTCTATTTTTCCTTCCCACTTACCATTTCCAAATCACTTCCAAAATTTCAAGTTCATCAGCCTTGTCTTTCTTCCCTACATGAAATCTTTCCGTGGCCATATACTTCCATCAAATTCAGCCTATTTATTTATTCCAAAACTATTTTTAGTCCTGAGTATATAGGAGGTGTATATATTACTTCTTCAAATTTCTTCCTGTCTTTTGTCCTTTTCTTACATCTAGAAAATGTTTCCCCCAATTCTCTTGATCTTGGCTTCATAAAACGTCTTTGCACCAGCGAAGACAGGACGGAAGTTGCATCAACCTTCTCAGGAACACTTAAATTATCTAAGCTTATCTTGCCTGTTATCTAAACACCAAATAAGATTATTTTTCCCTTCTTTCCTTGTGATTCCTTATGAAGACATTGTAATGGAGTCTTTTTATTATTTGCCGTATTGTGAATAAACCACGAGTTTTCTTGCCGCTCTACCTTTGATCATACCATACCAGCCATCTGAGGTACCCCCTTAGACACTCTTTGTAGATCAAAATCCTTCCAATCTTTCAAGGCTCAACTTAAGTACCTCTTCCTTTTAGTCACCCTAATAACAAAGGACAGTGAACTGTCTGGCCTCTAAATTCCCCAGATGTTTACTCTCTCTAATGCTTCATGACATTTAGCATTTACTACCTTATTTTGAAGTTATCTGTTTACCTGTCTCATTTTGCTATACTAGATCATAAGTAGCAAGAAAAGGGGAATTAGGCTTCTAAGTCCGTTCCTTGGATTGTGTAGCAATAAAGCCATACTCCAAATAGAAGCCTGGTTAAATGTTTTCAACAGCGGAATGAACGAAGTGTCCATTGAACTAGGCATAATGTCACAAAGTGGTGGGGGAAATTCAGAGAAAAACTTAGTCATATGCAGACAAAGGTTTTTATTTTCCTGGTGGAAAAATAGATATTTGTATTCTCTGACCTTTTGTAGAAATATTTTATGAGGAATTGTGTGTTGTGGATGGTTTTTATTTTTATTTTTATTTTTTGAGACAGAGTCTTGCTCTGTTGCCCAGGCTGAAGTGCAGTGGCGCAATCTCAGATCACTGCAGCCTCCACCTCCCAGGTTCCAGCAGTTGTCCTGCCTCAGCCTCCCGGGCAGCTGGGATTACAGGCACATGCCACCACATCCGGCTAATTTTTTTGTATTTTTAGTAGAGACGAGGTTTCACCATGTTGGCCAGGCTAGTCTCGAATTCCTGACCTCAGGTGATCCACCTGCCTCCGCCTCCCAAAGTGCTGAGGTTACAGGCATGAGCCACCACGCCTGGCTGGGAGTTGCATGTTGTAGATGCTTTTTAAAACAACATTTGTAAAAGGGATAATGAATGTACTGACTTCCATGACATACTGTTTTAATTAGAATTCATACCATTTGTGCATCCCTTATGATAGTTTCTTCTTATTTGCATTCACTAGATTTCCTTTCCTGAATGATTTATACACTTACATAACTGGAAATTTTAAGCATCAAATGTATTGCATCTTGTCATTATGTATTAAAATTATTTTCATAATCTTCAGTACTTGAATATGTCATATGTTCTTATACATATAATTTATGTTAAGAATTTCTTCAGCAAGGTTTGCACTGCCATTTGGCATGCTTTGGCGTCAATATTGTAGAATACTATAAGGGGAAAAGATAATTCTAACAGTTCTCCCCTGTGTTCCCATTAATTTGTTTATTATCAAGGTCTTCATTAGGAATATAGTTGCTAATGTAAGCCCGTAATAAACAGAGTATAATTGAATTTTCAATATTTTGTCATCTGGGAGTACTTTTCTTACAAGACCTCTGCTCCATCTTGTGACTAATTGTCGACAGTTACTCAGTGTCACCATATTAATGTCACCTAACATTGCAGAAATATCTGCCTGATTGCATTATATTTAAAGATATTCATTTCAAGCCCTTGATATTTTGTCTTTAAATTATTTACCTCAATTTTAAATATCATTTAAAATGCAATAAATGTAATGAGCCGACATGTTGTGAAAACACAGATTTAGACATAAGCTAAGATTTGTTTGGGTAGAAGATAAAGACAGTCATGTTGTGTGTCCCCAGCCACGGGAGCAGCAACATGGCAGAGGAGGGAGGTGGCTGAACCAGAGTCAGTGTACAGAAACCAGAGCGATGGCCACTGGACCCATTTTTTTTTCCCTGAATTGGGGTTGTTTCTGGTCAAACGACTTTTTTTTTCTGTGAGTTTCACCTGGGTTGAATCAGGTGTTATCTTGATGTTACATTATGCTGAATAATGTTCTAAAAGTGTATTATCAAAAATAAGTGAAGACAATAACAATTGAAAATGCTAGACACAGTTAGATTGATTGAAAAATACAAAAATATTTGTTTTTGTTGGCACTGTGTAGTCAGAACCAAGCTTTTCACAAATTCAGAACACAAAGTAGCAACCCTGGAATATTCCAGGTTTATGTCTGTTGTCCCAGTGTAATCCCCACTGTCTCCTTCCACTCTTAAACATGTCTTGGTTTGGTCATTAAGTTAAATGGTCACCGAACCTGCAACACATTTTTGGTTTAGTACCTCCTCTATTTCCCAGACAGCTTGCTAATGACCCATATAGCAAAATTAAAACAATTGTGTTCCGATTCAGGAATCCTATACTTGACCTAATTTGCAAAACTTTTCAAACTCTCTTTGTTCAACAATCAAATTTTGATTCTGGGTACAGGCACATAAAGCCACATTTTTCCTTTTTTCTTTTTTTTTGAGACGGAGTCTTGCTCTGTCGTCCAGGCTGGAGTGCAGTGGCGTGATCCTGGTCACTGCAACCTCCACCTCCTGGGTCCAAGCAATTCCCGTGCCTCAGCCTTCCGAATAGCTGGGATTATAGGCGTCCACCATCACGACTGGCTAATTTTTGTATTTTTAGTAGAGATGAGATTTCACCATCTTGCCCAGGCTGCTCTCAACTCCTGACCTAAGATGATCCACCCGCCTCAGCCTCCCAAAGTGCTGGGATTACAGGTGTGAGCCACCGTGCCTGGCTCCACAATTATT
>NW_012118487.1:5260429-5267382 GCF_000951035.1 Colobus angolensis palliatus | reverse complement strand
CTCACTGCAAGCTCCGCCTCCTGGGTTCACATCATTCTCCTGCCTCAGCCTCCCAAGTAGCTGGGACTACAGGCACCTGCCACCTCGCCCGGCTAATTTTTTGTATTTTTAGTAGAGATGGGGTTTCACTGTGTTAGCCAGGATGGTCTCGATCTCTTGACCTTGTGATCAGCCCGCTTCGGCCTCCCAAAGTGCTGGGATTACAGGCATGAGCCACCGTGCCCGGCCCACAATTATTCTTTAATCTGGATATTGTAATTGCTTGTTTCTAATACACTATATGTAAAACAGGTCATATATGTAAAACCAATCATGTATATATATCATGATGTATATTTATATGATTTTTAAATTTTCATTAGGAATACAGTTTCCCAAAGAGAATTCTTCACATTGTGGGAAAGCAAGAGAGCCTGGTGATGCCAACGCGTTATCCTAGACGCTGTGGGTACTCCCATAGTTTATCACAACAGCAAAGTTGGAGTGAATGTCTTATTGTGTGAGCATAGAGAAGAAAATCTCTATAGGTGAGAGAAATAGAGTAAATGTAGCAGAATGAAAAACTGCAGTCTCAGGTGACATGCTCACTTCAGTTCAAGCAGACGTTGATGGATGTCCATGATGCTCACTGTGCTAGGTCATGTGGAGGATGCAGAGGGAAGGCAGTTCGCTTGCGAGGACTGCAGTTCGAAGGGGAAGTGGAATTGCGAGTAGCTCCCTTTCACTGAGCACTCCCAGTCTGTGTAGATTTTGTTCTTGGCTTCTTAAAGGCAGTGAGCTCAGGTAATTGTGATTCCTATTTTATAAATAAGGAAACCGGCATACAGAGAGATTTATCCCTTTGTCTTTCTTGAGCACCTGCATGTGCTGTTCTGCAGACGACTGGGGATATGGTGATAAACCAAATAGACAGGTTCCCTGTCCTTATGGGAGCTTACAAGTCTAGAGGGAAAGACAGACCTCGCACAAGTGAACCACAGAAATACGTACGCGCGCTGTGTACAACGAATGGAGCTGGCTTCTGTGAGAGGGGGTATTCAGAATGTAGGAGAGGGAGGCTTCTTTGGACCAGGTGGCCAGGGAAGTCATCTCTGAAAAAGTGACAGGTTTAAAGCTGAGACTTGAGCTCAGCTCAAGGGGACAGAATGAGCAAGTTAGATAACATAGCAGGAGAGATTCCAAATGGAAGGAAAGCATTGCAAAGACCCCAGGAGTGCAGGAGCTAATGGGAGCGCTGGAGAAACTGAAAACAGGCCTTGGAAGGGTCACCCGGTGGTCACGGAGGACAATGGCATAACTCATGAAATAAGGTTGCAGAGGGAAGTCAGGCTTTGCAGAGTTTGGATTTGAAAAGATTTTGAATGTTTAAAAGATTATTTTGGATTGCAGAAGTGTTTTTTCTCCCAAAATTGCAACGGGAAGCCATGAAAGGGTTTTGAACAGGGAGAGACATGATCCAACTTGCCTAAGAACCTGGAACTAAAAATTCAGAGAGCTGGAATTGAACTCGGGCCAGTCTGACTTCAGAGCTCAGCTCCACATTCTAAAACCATTTCCCCTGAGACTCTACAAATAACTGAGTACGTGGCAGAAGGTGCACACCGTGGCTAGGTATGCACAAGGCATTGTGTGGTTCTAAGCGGTAAGATCGACCATTGGATTTGGACTTTCATAAAAACTCAAGGAGATGGCACCAGTCCGGAGACTAGAAGGGTGTTACAAGGGCCAGGGTCGGTGGCTCACACCTGTAATCCCAGCACTTTGGGAGGCCGGGGCAGGTGGACCACCTGAGGTCAGGAGTTCAAGACCAGCCTGGACAACCTGATGAAACCCTGTCTCTACTAAAAACACAAAAAAAATTAGCCAGGTGTGGAGGCAGGTGTCTGTAATCCCAGCTACTTGCAAGGCTGAGGCATGAGAATCACTTGAACCCGGGAGGCAGAGGTTGCAGTGAGCTGAGATAGTGCCACTGCACTCTAGCCTGGGCGACAAGAGTGAAACTCCATTGCAAACAAAACAAAAACAAAAAAGAACTGGTGCGGCCATTCCCCTAAGAGGTAGTTAAGCTTCGGCTAGAGTAGAGGCAAAGTGAGATAAATGGAAGAGTTGTGTGAAAGACTGACATGAGACCAGAAACTCCACATGGACAGAGACCATGTCCTCTTCACCTCCTGTTTAACTTCCAGGAGCCAGTGCAGTGCCTGGCATTGAGTAAGCATACTATAAGTATTTGTGCATTTGGATTGAATTAATATATGAGGTATAATGCACTTATATATGCCCTGCTATATGTAAATGATGCTGGCTTATAGCATATACGTGTGCTACTGATGTCATTGATCAGTTTTGGTAATACCCTGCCAAGCACCTTGAACTACACATAAAAACAAACAATAGAGGGAAAAGGATTCAAAATTATTATTTAAAATGCCTCCCAACTGTAAGAACGTATATGCTGCTCACAAAACTCACCAGTTTCCCAGAATTTTACAAAGGCCACATCTTGCTTTCCCATTTCAGCAAGGGTGTAATTAGTTTACCAGTGACGCAACCAAGGTTAACCCAGGCTTTGGCTGACATCCCAGAAGAATTTAGGAAAATCTTCTTGAAGGTCTCTACCACATACCCTGTTTGCCTTCCTGACTTGTTTGGTCCCAGAGCATGGAGAAAGCTGATGAAAGGGTGTTCTGGCTTATGGGATGGGCATCCGCTCTCATTTCCTCTGTGCTAGCACAGGGCTGATGCTGACCGGCAGTCTTCTAGTGCTTGAGTCTCTCTGCACCCCTGAGGGAGGGGTGTGCTCTGACCAGGAACGAGATCAGACAGCTGTAAGAGTCCCGACCAGGGCTGAGCTAAGGAGTGAGAGCAGGTGCTTGTGACAGCCAGGAAAGAATTGGTCTGGGGATCCCCCTGACAGGGGGAAGTCACAGAAATTAGAGACGGAAAACACCTATTAGTCAATTCCCGTGCCAGAGATAAATTGATCCCTAGTGTGTCTCCCTAGCTCCCTGACCACTCCAGGTAGTTATATCTCTGTCAAAATGTAAGGAGGAGGGACCATGGGATGTAGGGAAAAAAAGACTCAGGATGTTAAGATGGTTTCGATACTGGGATGAAGAGAAGATCAGTAATCATTAAAGAAAAAATAATGTTTTTGGAGAAAAATAAGAGCAGTAGACATTTCCCCCCAGGGCCTGAAGATTTGAATAGAGGTCAGAGACTCCACAACGGGTTCTATAGCTGTTCTTTCCTTTTTCCTTTTCATTTTCCTTTCCCTTTCCCTTTCCCTTTTCCGTTCTCGTTCCCTTTCCCTTCCCTTCCCTTTCTGTTCCTTTTCTGAGACAGAGTTTTGCTCTTGTTGCCCAGGCTGGAGTGCAGTGGTGCAATCTTGGCTCACTACAACCTCACCTCCAGGCTTCAAGTGATTCTCCTGCCTTAGCCTCCTGAGTAGCTGGGATTACAGGCATGCACCACCACGCCTGGCTAATTTTGTATTTTTAGTAGAAACAAGGTTTCTCCATGTTGGTCAGGCTGGTCTCGAACTCCTGACCTCAGGTGATTCACCCTCCTCGGCCTTCCAAAGTGCTGGGATTACAGGTGTGAACCACCGCACTGGGCCTATAGCTGTTGTTTCCTTAATGAAGAGCTGATATTATTTATCCAAAGGGAAGAAATGGTCTTGCTCATGTCCTCGTTTTGTGCTATGGAGTAAAGGTGTTGAGTGAATATTGTTGATATTGCTAGAATTAGAATATGCACTTTGCTTTTGGACTAGTGATAGTAGAGAAACCTAGGACGATGCTCTGATAGAATGCATTAAAGAGGGAATTGTATGGTAGTTTGTTGAATATGTGGATTTGGTTGACTATGGCTATGAAGAGAGCCAAAGGATGTTATTGCTAAAGATAAGATCATATTGAGATGCAGGTAGATATATAATGAAATCTGAATTTGCTCTGGTTTGCTTGGACTATTTTCTTCATTATTTGTAAGAAGAAAAAAGGGGCTAATTCTCAAACTATGTGTTAGTAATTTCTCTTGATTTTAGTCATATTAAACTAGATGGCTGATTCATTGCATCAACTTTGATTGATATTTTTGCACCATTTTCTTTTTGTATTTTCAAGTTATACCCAGGCATTTTGTTGCATATCTCACATCCAAAATAGCTCAAATGAGCAATATCATTCCCAGCCAAACCTCTCCCCGCCTCCCTCATTCACACTGCAGTTGAAGGACTTTACCAGGAAGTGTTTAGAGAACCGTGGGCCTTTGCCCCAGGACTTTTTTCTTCCTTCACTGTATTCGTTTTTTAAACATATCATGGTAGAGCTAACTCCCGCTGCTGTCTTCTCTCTAGGCATCAGGTCCAGGGTGCCCAGTCTGCTTCCCAGATTCCACACCACGGTGTCCATGATAGCGGCTTCATCCTTCAGCCAGATCCACTCTGGACATTGAAAGGGAGGCAGAGGTCGAAGCCATGTGCCCCAAATTCCTGTGATCTTTAAAAACCTCTTTTCACAAACTCATTGTATTTATCACACTGGTGGCAGGTGAGCTCATCCTTTTCAGGGTACCTGATGCCAGACTCCGGTGGTTCCTCGACCCGTGATGTTCAGGCTGACCACCTTTGCTATGGTTCTTACTGTTTTAGTTCCATAGGAGGAATCCATGAGCTGGTACCACTTACTCCTTGGTGTGGCTAAGAAAAAATTCATTCTGACACTTGCTAAAACGTTAAGGAAGACTATTCAGAATTGTTGCAATTGGTGTCAATTCTGTTGCAATAGGGAAGAGACATCAGGCTCAACCTCAGCTATGGACGGAGTGGGGATTTACAGCCAAAGAACAGGTGTGGAGTTGGAGTAGTGGACGGAAAATTACTAAGAAAGGACATCAGGGTAGGGAGAGTCTTGCTAAACTAACTTGACAGGATTCTTGCTGATGGCAGGCCAAGGGCTTATACATCAGAGTTGGGGGATGAGAAATTTGACCAGATATGGAGGGTGTGGGGGTTCTCTCTAAACTGATTTAGTGAGAGTCTTGCTAAATCTGGGCTATGTGGGCCCAGCAAGGGGAAGGGTGAGCAAGGTGGAGGCCTAGTCGAACAGAGAGCACTTGGAGGAGCCTGACTCAAGTGGGGTCAAGGAGAGAGTCTTTGTCCGTGTGACAAGCAGCAGTTGTTTTAAAACACATATTTTTATTTATTTTTTAAATTTTAGACTCGGGGGTACAGGTGCAGGTTTGTTACATGGGTACATTGCATGATACTAAGGTTTGGGCTTCTATTGATCCCGTCACCCACATAGTGAACATAGCACCCAATAGATAGTTTTTCCTGGCCTGTCCTTCATCCCTCCCTCCCCCCATTTTGGAGTCCTCGGTGTCTGTTTCCATCTTTATGGCTGTGTGTACCCAATGCTTAGCTCTCTAAGCAGAAAGAACAAAGCCAGATGTATCACATTACCCAATTTCAAACAATGCTTCAAGGCTACAGTCACCAAAACAGCATGGTACTGGTACAAAAACAGACACGTAGACCAATGGAACAGAATAGGAAACCCAGAAATAGGGTCACACACCTATAACCAACTCACCTTCAACAAGCAGCAGTTCTACCTTAAGAATGGATATATCAAATTTAGCTAAGTGTGGCTCTGCCAGAGGCAGGACCGTATTTCTGTTCATGGACAGTGTGTATTCTTGAGCTCATGCCCAGCTCTCTCCATTTCAGTCAGTATTGTTTTGGGCACTTCCCTCTCCCATCTTCATTGGGCCTAGGAAGTCAGGCCTTCAGGTTCCAAGAAGACAGATAGTGTGTAGGGAAGAGACGTGACAAAAGCCCTTGGGCGTGACTCAGTAAATGATGCTCAGATCTTTCACACTCACCCTGTGAAGCCGACTTTTTCAAATGAAGAAACATATACTACTCACAGTGACATTTTATTCAGAGCCAAAATTTAAAGCAAAGGAGTTCATGTGTTTATCCCCAGAAAAATTGGCAAAGTTTTCTTTGAAAATGTCTGCTGCGGTTCAGCATTTTTTTTTTTCTTGAAAGTATAAACGGTTCTTCATTTAGTACCATTACTTTGAAAGAAAATTACAGAGTAGACGCAGGTAGGTGTCATTGAGGAATTTTATTATGTATGTTTACAAACAAAGAGTATAAACAAAGAAATACATTTGTTATGTTTAGTGTCCCCAAAATCATTTGTACTAAAGTAGCTCTTGAACAAGCTGGAAAATAAGTAGAATAATGTGCTGCTTTGGTTCCTTTCCATTGGCTTTTAAAAACACCACCGATATTGAAATATTTGTGTTTCCTTTGCTGTGGTGCCAGCAACATAATAGATGAGAAGAGAGTAGCTATTCACTGTTCTCCAAAAATACAACTTAGCCTCTTCCTGCAACTTGAGCCTCCACACTGCAGCCTTCCCTTGTCTCTGCGATTTCCTGCTTGCTCCCTCCTCTAATTACTCTTCTTTTTTTCAGACTCCTTTCATGAGTCTCCTCTTTTTTTGTTCCCCTTTATTCCCTCTTGCCCACATTCCACATTTCTTTTCAACCCCCCTCCGTATTTGGCTACAGTGTTTAAAACGAGTATTAAGTCTGGAAGCTGAATAAGCCCCATCTCCTAAAAACCAGTTTTACAGATTTTCTATTGACAGAGTTAGCAGTCTGGCCTCAGTGCTGGGGAATTGAAAAGACCCATCGGCAGCCTGAAAAAGAAGAGCTTCTTGATCAGTGCAGTGAACTGCTTTGCGACTTCAGCCTCATGTTTACGTAGATGACGGTGGCCCCCACCATTGTTGTAAGCACAAACACATCATCCGGCATCCTGGAAAGAAAAATCCTCTGCTTGTCCAAATCAAACTCCGAATTCATCCAAACATTACATGAAAAGCATGTTTAATTGAGAATGTAGAAAAGGAAGTTTTATTGTGCATCTTTTT